>NW_022589728.1:20673276-20692796 GCF_004348235.1 Phoca vitulina
CCTGGGATTGAGCCCCACATCGGGCTCCCTGCTCAGCAGGGAGCCTGCTTCTCCCCCTCCCTCTACCTGCCCTCCCCCTGCTTGTGTTCTCTGTGTCAAATAAATAAAATATATTTTTAAAAAACTTAAAAAAAAATACAATAACTATTTTCTTCTTCTTCTTTTTTTAATAAAGATTTCATTTACCCATTTGTGCAAGAGAGAGAAAGAGCACAAGCAGGGGGAGAAACAGGCTCCCCACGAGCAAAGAGCCCGATGGAGGACTAGATCCCAGGACCCTGGGATTATGACCCCAGCAGAAGACAGACACCCAACCAACTGAGCTACCCTGGGATCCCTACAATAACTATTCTTAAAAAAATAAAATAAAATCAAGTAATCCTGTTAGTTAGCGATTTTGAAAATAAGGGCTTTTTTAAAAGATTTTATTTATTTGAGAAAGAGAGCGAGCTCGTGCGCACATGCGTGCGCGATAGATGAAATTCATCTATCAAGTATAAATAGGGTAAACTGCATTTGACTTCAAATTGTGGGGGGAGGGGCAGACTGAGAAGTGGAGCAGTGAGCCTGATGCCGGGCTTGATCCCAGCACCCAGAGATCATGACCTGAGCTGAAGTCAGCTGCTTAACCAACTGAGCCACTCAAGTACTCTGAAGATAACTTCTTTAATACAAATGTAGATTTTAGAATTATTGCAGTATAAAACCCATGTTTTTTAAAATCTAATAGTCATGCTACTAGCTGGGTTGTTTTAGAATATAATTATTTTTGATAAAACTGAAATGATGTTTTACTCCTGGCAATGTCATAAATGTCATTTAGCTGAAAATATATCACTATCCACTTTGGTGAGGTGAGTCTAGACTCTAAGCTTCAAAATCCATTATTAGAGGGTTTCTATAGCATTTCTCAGGATCCCACATTAATATATAAACTGAATTAGGGGAAAAAATGCAATGAGAGGACTTTTGAAATTCATCTATCAAGTATAAATAGGGTAAACTGCATTTGATTTCAAATTGCTTTCCCATCTGTCTGAAAAGTAAATGAGGAATACAACTTAAAGATACAGCTGAATCTATAACTTACTTAAAAGTAGCTGTCTTTTTTTGTTTTTTTAATTAAAAAAATTATTTGAAAATGTCTTAATAAGCCAATCAGAGTAGATCCCCTAGCTATTTCATGGAAATACTCAAAATTGTTTCCTTTCGATCAAGGAGAAATCATCTTGTTAGATGAAGGTAACATGAGGACAAGGAGACGTGATCAGAAAGAGAACTCTCTGTAAGAGACTGTGCAGTTGCCTCCAGGATTCTTTTTTTTTTTTTACATTTTTAAAAAATTTTACTATGTTATGTTAATCACCATACATTACATCATTAGTTTTTTTTTTTTTTTAAGATTTATTTATTTATTTGAGAGAGAGAGAGCATGAGAGGGGGAGAGTCAGAGGGAGAAGCAGACTCCCCGCTGAGCAGGGAGCCCGATGCGGGACTCGATCCCAGGACTCCAGGATCATGACCTGAGCCGAAGGCAGTCGCTTAACCAACTGAGCCACCCAGGCGCCCACATCATTAGTTTTTGATGTAGTGTTCCATGATTCATTGTTTGCGTATAACACCCACTGCTTCATGCAGTACGTGCCCTCCTTAATACCCATCACCAGGCTAACCCATCTCCCCAGCCCCCCCAGAACCCTCAGTTTGTTTCTCAGAGTCCATAGTCTCTCATGGTTCGTCTCCCCCTCCGATCTCCCCCCTTCATTATTCCCTTCCTACTATCTTCTTTTCTTTTAACATATAATGTATTATTTGTTTCAGAGGTACAGGTCTGCGATTCAACAGTCTCATACAATTCACAGCGCTCACCATAGCAATACCCTCCCCAATGTCTGTCACCCAGCCACCCCATCCCTCCCACCGCCAACCACTCCAGCAACCCTCAGTTTGTTTCCTGAGATTAAGAATTCCTCATTGTCAGTGAGGTCATATGATACATGTCTTTCTCTGATTGACTTATTTCGCTCAGCATATCTTCCAGTTCCATCCATGTCGTTGCAAATGGCAAGATTTCGTTCCTTTTGATGGCTGCATAATATTCCATTGTATATATGTACCACATCTTCTTTAACCATTCATCTGTTGATGGACATCTGGGCTCTTTCCATAGTTTGGCTATTGTGGACATTGCTGCTATAAACATTGGGGTGCACATACCCCTTCAGATCACTACATTTGTATCTTTGGGGTAAATACCCAGTAGTGCAATTGCTGGGTCGTAGGGCAGGTCTATTTTCAACTTTTTGAGGAACCTCCATACTGTTTTCCAGAGTGGCTGCACCAGCTTGCATTCCCACCAACAGTGTAGGGTGGTTCCCCTTTCTCCGCATCCCTACCAACATCTGTCGTTTCCTGACTTGTTCATTTTAGCCATTCTGACTGGTGTGAGGTGGTATCTCATTGAGGTTTTGATTTGGATTTCCCTGATGGCGAGCGATGTTGAGCACTTTTTCATGCGTCTCTTGGCCATTTGGATGTCTTCCAGGATTCTTAAGATGGCAGCACCCAGCCACTGGCTCAGTCGGAAGAGCCTGCAACTCTTGATCCTGGGATTGTTAATTCAAGCCCCATGTTGGGTGGAGAGATTACTTAAAAATAAAATCATTAAAAAAAAAAAAAGGATTCCTCTGCGGGAGAAGCAACTGTAGTTAAATTAGAGCATTGTCTGACGGAAAAATACTATTAAGGAAAATTAATGCTTTGCTCTAAAAATGCTTAACTCTCAAAGGTTCTTAAGAAAAAAAAGAATAAAGAATTTGTTTGCTTAAGAATTAAACTTTTTAAGTCAAAAGGAGAATACCAAGAAAAATGTGGCTTGCAGCTTTAGGAGAAAAAGTATTTTCCTCTCTTAATAAGGTGTTCCAAAGCCTGGGTAGTGCTCTGTTAATACAGAGAAGCAATACATGGAGGAAACAATATAGATCACTTCACCCCAAAATCACTGTGATAATGTCCTTCCTGAGGTTTATTTGGGTAAAAATCATCCTTCATTAGATTTATGTTTTCAGATGTTGGAATACTAAATTAGGTAGTTGTCTTACTAATAAGCCACCCTGGGTATTACCTGTGCATGCCCTATTCAGACCAGTGGTTCAGGAAAAAATTTAAAACTGGAAAGGGGGAGGTGCTCATGGCATTAGATAATGTTGGTGGCAAGATCTAGGAGCCACAGGACACTTTTGGATGATGCAGTTGAAATGTCATTTTCATAAATAACATGAGTAATAAATCTTCTTGTAAGGAATTATGAACATTGAAGTTCATTCAGTTTCATTACCCTTTGGGGACTATCGTGTTAAGTTTCCTACGCTGTTTTAACAAAGTCCCACAAACTGGGTGGCCTAAAACAACATAAAGGTCTTCTCTCACAGTTCTGTGGGCTGGAAGTCTGAAATCAAGGTGTCGGCAGGGCTGCACACCTCCCAAAGGGTCAAAGGGAAAGATCCTTCTTCACGTCCTCAAGCTTCTGCTGGCTCCAGGCATTCCTGGCGTGTGGCTGCATGACTGATTCCTGCTTTGTCTTTTTTTATTTTACTTTATTTTATTTTATTTATTTATTTGAGAGAGAGAGAATGAGTGGGGCAGGGAGGAGCAGAGGGAGAGGGCGAGGAAGAACCAGACTCCCCCCTGAGCAGGGAGCCCAGTGTGGGGCTTAATCCCAGGACCCTGGGATCATGACCTGAACTGAAGGCAGACGCTTAACCAACTGAACCACTCAAGCACCCTCCGCCTTGTCTTCACATGGGCTTCTTCTCTTATAAGACCCTCTTCACTGGATTTAGGGGCCCCCTAGATAATCCAGGATGAACTCATCTCAAGATCCTTAACTTAATTATATCTGCAAAGACTCTTTTTTTCCAAATAAGGTCACAGTTTCAGTTTCCAGAAGTTAGGACAGGGACATATCTTCTGGGGGTCCACTATTAACCCCACTGCAACTACCAAGTATGAATATTTACTCCTTTGGATGTTAAATATCGTATCATCTCAATAAAATAATGACAAACGCAGCAAAAAAACAAAGGCTAACATACTATGGGAGCACCAAAGGGACACTAGGGCAAATGTCTCACTTTTATATTTATTTGGATTTTCTGGTTAGTTCTTTCATGGTTATTTGTTAGAGGGTCAAATCCTATAGGTTGACTGAAATTGGAGCAAGCCATGATAACCAAAAGTTAATTTAAATGAGGAATCTTTGGTATGGGGCGCCTGGGTGGCTCAGTCGTTGGGCATCTGCCTTCGGCTCAGGTCATGATCCCGGGGTCCTGGGATCAAGCCCCGCATCGGGCTCCCTGCTCAGCGGGAAGCCTGCTTCTCCCTCTCCCACTCCCCCTGCTTGTGTTCCCTCTCTCGCTGTGTCTCTCTCTGTCAAATAAATAAAAAAAAACTAAAAAAATAAAAAAATAAATGAGGAATCTTTGGTAAATCTCTTTCCTATACTCATCTTCTACAGCATCTTATTAGGCTCCTGTCCCTTTGTGAGTCTCTGTTCAACACAAGACCTAAATGTCCAGCACTCCCTGAACACAGAATTGCATTGTAATTGAGAATCATGTTCCTCGGGCTGAAAAAAACATAATATCTGGCCAATTTCACTCTTTACACCCAATCCCATAATCATCATTCAGGCACTGGACATGCTACTTTCCAAGCTTCAAGCCTTCTGATTGGGTCTCTATTCAGTAACTCTGTCATTCACTCACAGCCATGTGTTCATTAGGTAGCCAATGTTACAAAGATGCTTAGTTGAGTGACACCGTTATTCAGAATTCAAGTTTAAGTCAATAATAACATCACTATTAAATGCATTTGTTTTTAACTTAGAGCGTTTCTTTTTGGTTTTTTTTGAGATATTATTTTTAAGTAATCTCTACACACAACATGGGGCTTGAACTCACAACCCTAAGATCAAGAGTTGCATGCTGAGCCTGGTTGGCTCCGTACAGTCAGTGGAGCGTGCAACCCTTGATCTCGAAGTTGTGAGTTCGAGCTCCATGCTGGTTGTAGAGATTACTAAAAAAAAAAAAAAAAAAAGTTGCACGTTCTACCAACTGAGCCAGCCAGGGTCCCTAACTCAGAGTGTTTCTAATCCATGGGGTCCTGTTAGCAACTATTCCTCCTTCGGTCTTAGGGTATCCCCTTGTAGTGGATAATCATCAATTTCTTTTTGGCTGCTTAGTATCTGAAACTCCTCCCTAGCTAGGTCCATAATCCCCCAGGTTATGAGACAGAACCACCTCCCATGAAAGCATCCAAATACATATATATATCCCAGCCGCCCAGTCTCCTGGACAACAAGGGCAAGGGTTCAGACCTAGGCTCTGCCAACAAACACACCTGCCAGAGATTTGATTTTATTTTATTTATTTTTTATTTTTTTAAAGATTTTATTTATTTATTTGAGAGAGAGAGAATGAGAGGGAGCGAGTACATGAGATGGGGGAGGGTCAGAGGGAGAAGCAGACTCCCTGCCGAGCAGGGAGCCCGATGCAGGACTCGATCCCGGGACTCCAGGATCATGACCTGAGCCGAAGGCAGTCGCTTAACCAACTGAGCCACCCAGGCGCCCACCTGCCAGAGATTTTAAATCTCAAGAGTTAAATATGGAAGCAGAAGCAACACCATTATGAAAAGGGTGGTGACCTCAGAAGGCCTAGCTACATAATTTGGAGGACGAAGTGCAAAACGAAAGTGCGGTTTCTTGTTAGAAGGGCAGGAAAAAAGTGCCACTGAGTACTGAAATATAAAGCTTTTTCCTTTAAAAATACCTTATGACATTGGGCGCCTGGGTGGCTCAGTTGGTTAAGCGACTGCCTTCAGCTCAGGTCATGATCCTGGAGTCCCGGGATCGAGTCCCGCATCGGGCTCCCTGCTCGGCAAGGAGACTGCTTCTCCCTCTGACCCTCCCCCCTCTCATGTGCTCTCTCTCTCTCTCTCACATATTCCTTTCTTAAAAAAATAAAAAAAAACTAAAAAAAAAAAAAAAAAAAAAAAAAAAAACCTTATGACATAAAAAATAAAATAGGGATAACATGAGTAAAAACAAACTTAAAATTGCAAAAAAAAATTTAGTGTCTTAATTTTAAGAACATAATAATACCTAATTAATGGATATCTTGATTGATCATAAGACTTTTCTGGCTGATTTTTCTGCAAATTCATTTATTATGTCATCAAAACTTATGCTTTTTTCCCCCCAAAATGTGCACTTCTTAAAACTTCATTTTCTTTTTAAAGACTTTATTTTATTTTTTTTAAGAGATTTAATTTTTTTATTTGACAGAGAGGGACACAGCGAGAGAGGGAACAGAAGCAGGGGGAGTGGGAGAGGCAGGCTCCCACTGAGCAGGGAGCCCGATGAAGGGCTCGATCACAGGACCCTGGGATCGTGACCTGAGCCGAAGGCAGATGCTTAGTGACTGAGCCACCCAGGCGCCCCAAAAGATTTTAGTTTTAAGTTCTCTCTACAGCCAATGTGTGGCTCAAACTTAGAACCCCGAGATCAAGAGTGGTGTGCTTCACTGACTGAGCCAACCAGGCACCCCTAAACTTCTCTTTCAATTGGTATAATTGAATGTCATTTGGCAAATGTGCTATCACAAATAATTTTGATAATGACTTTACTGCTGATGTAACTGTTACTGGAGTTTTGAAGACTATTTTATAGGCCATGGCAATATTTGGATCAATTCTGGTAAATTATTTCAAAATATAAATTTTGGCACATTCATTGCTGATGATTTTCATGGAATAATTTTTTTTTTTTTAAGTAGGCTCCACACCCATTGTGGAGTCCAAACTGGGGCTTGAACTCAGGACCCTGAGATCAAGACCTGAGCTGAGATCAAGACTCAGATTCTCAACCGACTGAGCCACCCAGGCGCCCCGGGACAATTTTTTTTTAAAGATTTAGATCTTCATACAAATCAGACAGTGAAGTCTAAACTTAATTTTAAATGCCAATGTATACAATGGCATTTTAATGCTTCCTCTGACATTTCCTATGACTCATAGAGGTTGTACGAGAAACCGAAAGTGGCTTTATGATTGGTACCTAACTCAAAATGTCTGTTTATGCTCAATCTTCATTTACAGGAGAAAAATTAATTTAAAAAATGTCTTCGTTAATAATTGGCTCATCTGAAGCATCATATGAAAATCATGTTCTTTTTCATTGAATGTGACGATCTGTACATTTAATTTCTATCCCTAAGTCTGTGGATATTGTCTTTGCAATATTGCAGGTAGTTTTCAAAACCAGAGATCCTAATATAAACTCATTGAAGGTTCTAGTAATTCTTGAATGCTTTCTTTTTTAAGACTTTATTTATTTGAGATAGAAAGATCGAGAGAGAGTGAGCACGAGCTGGGGTGGGGGTGGGGCAGAGGGAGAGGGAGAAGCAAGCCCCCCGCTGAGCAGGGAGCCCAATGCGGACTCCATCCCAGGACCCTGGGATCATGACCTGAGCCACCCAGGCGCCCCTCTTGATATGCTTTATTGCAATGTCCACGTCCACGTGTGCGCCTTTGTTTGTAGTAATTTACTGACAAAGTTTCCAGGCCCGAGTCGAGCTGCAGGTTTCGGTTCCTGGGATCAGATGTGTGGATGCCCACCTTCCTCCTGCCTTTGCAGGTGCCCCAACCCCGGACACCGCTCATCTGGGCTCAGGGCCCCGCCCCACTGCCTGGGACCGTCCGAGGCCCGCGCATGCGCGCTAAGCTCCAGGCAGTGGGTCAGGTGCCCACCGGGTCAAGCCCGGAGGCGCGAGTGTGGGCCGTGCAGCCTGTTGATTTATCGCTTCTCGGTACCGTCGGCCTTTACTTTCCAAAACACAAGTTCCCAGATAAAATTATTAAGAATTTCAAGACCGCAACAGCAGCAGAGCACTAATCAACGTGCGAGGGCCCTCCTGAGGGGCGGGGCTCTCACATGCCCTTAAGGCGTCTCGCATCCCTGATGTCTGCAGGACAATAAGATGCTTGCCCCCAGCCGTCACTCTAGAAACACATTTTAATGTAAAGTGGATTTCAGATGAAACAAAGGAACCTGGAGACTCCATCCTTATAGTGGGTTTCCGCCACTTACTGGCTGTGTGCCCTTGGGCAAGTTGCCTAACCTCTCTAGGCCTCAGTTTCTTCATTTGTAAAAGAATATAGCATTGTAGCAATGTTAATTTCTTGGCTTTGATCGTTGTGCCTGGGCTATGGAAGAGGTTAACATTAGGGAAAGCTGGGTGGGTGGTTGATGGGAATTATCTACATATTTTTGCAGCTTCTCTGGAAGTCAAAGATTTCAGCAACAGATGCTTTGGAAAAAAGGGGGCACCTCCCACCCCGTATTAGGACTAGAATACACAGGTACTGACAAGTCCTGGCTTGGACTCAAGGTTTTGTTGTGAACTAGTTGTATGCCCTTGGACAAACTGCTTGACTTCTAATCCCTTATCTTACTGGGAAAAATGTGGATATTGAATTGGATTCTTAATGACATTTCTAGTGTTAAAATGTAAGAACAATGGAAAGGCCTCCCGGTTCTCATTTGCCTTTTTAGTTCTTCCTTATTTTATTATTATATTATGTTTTAAAATTCATGCTTCCAGCCCTTTCTAGCTGTGCTTTCCTCTTATTTTTGGTCCACTGGGTATGTCCTGAGCTCATCCAAAATTAGTAAAGTATCCCTGAGTACATTTACATATAAGCAAAGCAGTTTCTACTATAGATAGAAGTCCATCTCTAGCATATCCAAGTGAAATAAGGTGATTGTAACCCAGCCATTTTCAGCTAACCTAGTGTCCCTCAACTTACTGGCTCATTGAAATCACCTGGGAAACTATTTTTAGAGAAGTGGGGGGGAGAGAGAGAGGCTGCGCAGTGGGGAAGGGGCAGAGAGAGAGGGAGAGAAAGAATCTTTTTTTTTTTTAATTTATTTATTTGTCAGAGAGAGAGAGAGAGAGGTAACATAAGCAGGGGGAGTGGGAGAGGGAGAAGCAGGCTTCCCGCAGAGCAGGGAGCCCGATTCGGGCTCCATCCCAGGACCCCGGGATCATGACCTGAGCCAAAGGCAGATGCTCAACAGACTGAGCCACCCAGGCATCTTGGAGAGAAAGAATCTTAAGCAGACTCCCTGCTGAACAGGGAGCCCCTCCTGGGGCTTGATCTCTCAACCCTGAGATCAGAACCTAAGCCAAAATCAAGTCAGATCCTTAACTTATTGAGCCACCCAGGCGCCCCCACCTGGGAAATTTTAAAGCTACTGATGCTTCAATCCCACACGCAGAGATTCTGCTTTGATAGGTCTGGGTGTGACTAGGCTAGATTCCACTTTTTATATTTGGTGCGTTTGTATTTATCAAATTGTGTTTATCATTGCTCAGTTTAAATTAAAATCAATCCTACTGAAGCATATTTCAGTCCTTTTATAGAACATACTATTCCCATTTTTTCTTTGCCTATATTATATAAATCCTCTCTCAAGTAAAATTATGGTACAAAAACATGCAATAGTTTACAAATTGCACCAGATGGAAATTGGTGTAGTTATATATATTTTTTGTTTATACAATGTGTGCGTCAATACATTTTTTTTGAGATCATAAACTCCAGTGGCACAGGGATCTACATTTTTTAAATAACAGCTTTATTGTGATATAATTCCCATACCATGCAATTTACCCATTTAAAGTGTACAATTCAGGGGCGCCTGGGTGGCTCAGTCGTTAAGCGTCTGCCTTCGGCTCAGGTCATGATCCCAGGGTCCTGGGATCGAGCCCCGCATCGGGCTCCCTGCTCAGCGGGAAGCCTGCTTCTCCCTCTCCCACTCCCCCTGCTTGTGTTCCCTCTTGGCTGTGTCTCTCTCTGTCAAATAAATAAATAAAAATCTTTAAAAAAATAAATAAAGTGTACAATTCAATGGTTTTTACTGTATTCACAGAGTTGTCAGGGACCTAAAACCTAACCTTTGTTATACAGGAGAGCAAATGTAAAAGGACGAACAATTACCATTTGATTATGGTAAATTTTTTAGTATTTTTTTCTCTAGCCATGTTATTCTCTACAAGCCTACTTAAAGGAAAGAAGGTAATTACCAGTGATAAACCCATCTTTAATGAAATGAAGTGTCATTAATGAGAAAAAAAAATGTCAGTTTTCTCTCAGTGCTCATTCATCGTCCCTGAAAGGACACAACACTTCCAAACAGTGATGATTAGATCCAAAATTTATATGCTCTGCTTTATATACTCTTTGATTAATCCATAACAACCAATTACCATTGCCTACCTTTACTATTAGAGTTTCCCGGCACCATTACACTTCTGACTGATGAAAATGCTGAGAGTCTATTAACAGCATGCACAATATCATTTAGCTGATACCAAACGGTTAATTGTCTTCAAAATTTGAACCATGGTCTTATGACTATGGGACCGTGACTATATGTAAATGAATCCATATAAAGTTTAGAAGAGCACATAGCACAAAGTCAGTGCTCATGAGTAGGGTGATCATATCACAGAAACCAGGCCACTTTTGAGAATGGCACTCAGTGTATTATTAGCTGTTATTATCAGCACACAGCACCTATCTATTCTGCATAATTAAAATGAAAATACAAATGGCCATTCTTAACATTCTTATTTTCTAATTAAATCTTGGGGATGGGGTGTCAGACTGACTCAGGTAGAAGAGCACGTGACTCTTGATCTCCAGGTCAGTCCTGACTTCAAGCCCCACATTTGGGTGTACAGATAGTTTACTAAAAATAAATAAATAAAATAAATAAATAAATAAATAAACTTCTTCAAAAATCTTGGGGGGAAAATGCACATAGATTCTTCAAGATTTTCCCTTAGAATTAAAGTATATGTAAATAAATAAAACAAACATTATCATCATTGGCTGCCACTTTTGAATCACCCTATACCACCAACCAAACCTAGATGAGCAACCATACCTATTAGTTATTAAACAGCCAAAATAATACATGTGTATGAGCCTGGTTAGTTCTTCTTGAGTCAAACATGCAAGCGCCAGTTGTTCTGCTGATGCCAGCCCCTTACACATTTGGATTTCTGGGGCAATTAATCTGTCACTTTTCGACATGTGATCAATTTTCTAATAATTGAACTTTTAAGAGGAATCGGTAGACAATGGGTCTTTGTACTCAAGCTATAAATAAGTAAAACAAATGAATTTTCCAGGTCAATCTTAAAAAAAAAAGATAATGTATTAAATAGATAACTTGTAAGTAATTAGATATTATTGTATATCATATGCTCCCTAGCAAGCACCACTATTTTTTTTTTTTAAAGATTTTATTTATTTGACAGAGACACAGTGAGAGAGGGAACACAAGCAGGGGGAGTGGGAGAGGGAGAAGCAGGCTTCCCGCTGAGCAGGGAGCCCAATGAGGGCTCGATCCCAGGACCCTGGGATCATGACCTGAGCCGAAAGCAGACGCTTAACAGCTGAGCCATCCAGGTGCCCCTAGCAAGCACCAGTTCTAATAAAAATGTGTGGAAAAAATTTTTAGGTGATTAGTGCTTTTCAAATATTAATCAATTAATTAATTAATTGATTTTTTAAAATAAATTGGTGAATCTTATTGGTCAAGAGAATATGGGAGTTCTTTGTACTTTTCTTTAAAGATTTTATTTATTCATTTGAGACAGAGAGATACAGAGAGAGAGAGACCATGAGCAGGGGAGAGACAGAGGGAGAGGGAGAATGAGGTTCCCCACCGAGCCAGGAGCCAGACGTGGGGCTCAATCCCAGGACCCTGGGATCATGACCTGAGCCGAAGGCAGACGCTTAACCATCTGAGCCACCCAGGCTCCCCTTTGTACTTTTCTTGAAATTTTTCTTCAGGTTTGAAATTTGCAAAGAAAAAAAAATAATAATCAGCATATAATTTTATTGTTTTTTGATTATTAATTCAAAGCAAACTTATATGTGGTTGAATCTAGGGAGACTCCCTTTTCTTTTCTTTTTTTTTAAATATTTTATTTATTTATTTGACACAGAGAGAATGAGTGGGCAAAGGCAGAGGGAGAAACAGACTCCCTGTGGAGCAGGGACCCCAAAGCAGGACTCAATCCCAGGCCTCTGGGATCATGACCTGAGCCAAAGGCAGACACTTAACCAACTGAGCCACCCAGGCATCCCCAAATGTGGTTGAATCTAAATGGAAACCCTACTATATCCCTAAGACTTAGAAATTATGAATGGGGTGCCTGGGTGGCTTAGTCAGTTAAGCATCTGCCTTCGGCCCAGGTTGTGATCCGGGGGTCCTGGGATCGAGCTCTGCATGGGGCTTCCTGCTTAGTGAGGAGCCTGCTTCTCCCTCTCCCTCTGCCTGCCTGTCTGCCGGTTTGTGCTCTCTCTCTCCCTGTGTCAAATAAATAAATAAAATCCTTAAAAAAAGAAAAAAGAAATTATGAATGCCCTTTATGAGGCAAGAGACCAGAATAAAAAAGAAAGATTTTTATTTAATATTTTCAACCCAATCTCCAACAAAACCACTTCCTCTGTATATAAGAGCTTTCTCCATTGTTGACTCTTCATTGAATGTTTGGCTGCACAACCGATCCAGCCCAACCATCTCAACAGGACAGAGAATTGTTGGAGAAATTGGAGCCATGAAATGGAGGATACAAGGCTGACTAGTTTTTATTCTTATCCTAGAAGACTAGCCCAAGTTGCGGGCAGTAAGATATAAGAAGCTTGCTGAGGAAACTCCAACAGAAATTCAGCCAGCCAGTCAGTCAATAATACTGATTTGTGGTACCCTCTACACAGTAGAGTGTAGTAGTTTGGGAAGACAGATAGGGTAAAATCCTGGCTCTGCCATATTAAGTCTGTGGCCATCATGAGAAAATTACTTCACTTTTTGTACCATGGTTTCCTCACCTATAAAATGAGACAATAATAGCGGCTACCTTGTGATGAAAATGTGTATTCTATGTAAATATGTATTACATACAAAAATATGTATTATATACATTAATTATATACATTAATATGTGTTCAGTGCTTAGAAGCCCGTTCAATTAATGCTGTATGCACTGAACTAAGTACTAGAGATAACAGTAGTGAACAAGACTGACATGGTCCCAGCTCTGAAGAAGCCTATGCCCTCATAGTGGGGGATGCAGACTTGCAAAGTAGCAATTAACAAGAACGTGTTTTGGGGCACCTGGGCGGCTCAGTCGTTAAGCGTCTGCCTTCGGCTCAGGTCATGATCTCAGAGTCCTGGGATCGAGCCCCGCATCGGGCTCCCTGCTCCACGTGAGGCCTGCTTCTCCCTCTCCCACTCCCCCTGCTGGTGTTCCCTCTCTCTCTGTGTATCTCTCTGTCAAATAAATAAATAAAATCTTAAAAAAAAAAAAACAACAAAAAAACGTGTTTTGTTTTGTTTAAGATTTTATTTATATATTTGGGACAGAGAAAGAGAACAGCAGGGAGGAGGATCAGAGGGAGAGGGAGAAGCAGACTCCCTGCTGAGCAGGGAGCCCAATGTGGGGCAAGAGGTGATGTGGCCCGTATTATGGAAGTGACAGGAAAATACAAAGAAATAGAAAGTTTCAGAACTCAAGAGCTATTTAAAAGAGAGAGAGAAAGATTCAAGAGGTAAAAATAGACAAAGTTTGGTGATTGGTTAGTTTAGGAAGGAGATAGATGAAGAGTCACACATATACCAAGACTTTGGTTTGGATATATTTGAATAGGTGGTTTTGCACATTGATGATGACCAAATAGAGATCACAGAAGAAAAATGAGACTTAAATGGAAATATTATTAAAGTTTTGAACATACACTTGAAGGAAACAACAGTAGAGTTAAACCTTGTTTGCCTTTTATGTTCCCAAGCACCTAGTAACTGCTCAGTGAACAAACCATTTAATGAATGAGTGACCAGAAGTAGGCATGGTTCTATCCTAGAGAGATTTGGGCTGAAGGTAGAGAAGAGAGAATCATTAGCAAATAGTGTTTGAAGCCACAGAGCTGGATGAGATTGTCCTTCATGAGTGCATACAGTAGGAACAGGGGTAGGAGAGAAGATAGAGTTCCGTGAAATGCCAACATTCAAGGGAAAGACCAAGGAAGTGAGGCTAATAAGGAGGAAGCCTTGTCAGAGTGATATGAAGAAAATGGGAAGGTGGCTTCTCCAGGCAAGAAAGGAACATGTAAGTATTCAATCTATAGATACAAACACTACTGACAGGACAATGAAGATGAGAGAAGAGTCCTTTATTTTTTTTTAAAGATTTATTTTATCTATTTTAGAGAGAGCAAGAGCTCAAGAGAGAGCGAGTGGAGGGAGGGGCAGAGGGAGAGAGAGAATCTCAAGTGGATTCCCAGCTGAGCATGGAGCCCCACATGGGGCTCGATCTCATGACCCTGAGATCATGACCTGAGCCCAAATCAAGAGTCGGGCGCTCAACCAACTGAGCCCCCCAGGCGCCCCAAGAAGAGTCCATTTTAACAACCAGAACAACCTTGCATCCTTGTCAAGAACTTCGAGAGAAGAGGAGGGAGCAGAAGCCAGAGGGCAGGGTGGGAGGTGGGAGGTGTGGAGGTAGAGACAGTGAGTGTGCAAAATTCTTGCAGAACATTTGGTTGTAAAAGGGAAGGGAGAGGTGGCGGTGATAACTGGAGATATTCTAGGGAGAGCTTTTGTGTATTTTTTGTTGTGTTTTAGAGAAAGGATTTAGAGTTGGTGCTGGTGAGGAGGTTATAGATAATAATGGTGATAATGTTATTGTCCTTGTTGTTGCTTGAGATAGGGACACTGGAGTACATTTTGAATAAAGGGAAGGAGGGAAAAGTCCTTGATTCTGTGGAGGGAGGAACGCCTGGAGAAATCTAATGCAGAGTTTGGGATTAGTTTTTGATGGAATAAAGGGCACATTTTCCCTTTTGTCCTGAGGGAAGGAGAGCAGGGTGAGTGCAGGATGTAAGTTAAGCATGGAACGGGCCAGAACGTGAAGGCATTCTCTTCTGATGGCTACCATTTTCTCTGTGAAATTAAAGACTGGGCACATTTGTTGACGGCATTAGAAGGCCTGGAAGTTTTAGGAGAGCAGAGGTTTGAAATAAAAATTGTGATGAGTGGGAAAGCAAGCTCACTAGGGCAAAGAAAGACTTGCCAGGCAGTGTTGAGAGTTAACCTGAAGTTGGAGATGGAGGCTTTTGGAAGGCGGCACTGAAATGGCCCAGTGTTTGGGTTTTGCCCAGTGAACATGACAAAACGATAAAGGGCATGAGAAAAAGTAAGTGGGCCACCAAGGTCTAGAGATGCCAATATTTTTATTTTCTGATTTCAGAAGCTAAAGTTCACAGCCATGTCAGACAGAAATCTCTGAAGTGGGGTAGAGAGGAAGGTAGTTCCCTGACATAAGGACTTATTTAATGGAGGGAATTTAGGGGTGCCTGGGTGGCTCAGTCATTAAGCGTCTGCCTTCGGCTCGGGTCATGATCCCAGGGTCCTGGGATCCAGCCCCACATCAGGCTCCCTGCTTGGTGGGAAGCCTACTTCTCCCTCTCCCACTCCTGCTTGTGTCCCTTCTCTCACTGTGTCTCTCTCTGTCAAATAAATAAACAAAATATTTTAAAAAATAAAATAAAAATAAAATGGAGGGAATTTGGGGTGCCTGGGAGGCTCAGTCGGTTGGGCATTCAACTCTTGGTTTTGGCTGGGGTTGTGATCTCATGGGTCATGGGATCTGCCCCAGGGCGGGGGGGTGGGGGGGCTCCAAGCTCAGTGGGGAGTCTGCTTGAGGATTTTATCCCTCTGCACCACCCCCCGCCTGTCTCTCTCTCTCTCTCTCTGAAGTAAATAAATAAATCTTAAAAATAAATACATACATACATATATAATAAAATGGAGGGTATAGGCACTTCATCAGTGCATATGAAGAGTCAGGCATTATGCTATGAATTGTACACATGGATTAATTCATTTGACCTTCAAAATAAACCTAAAAGTCAGCGATTATTATTCCTGTTAAAGAAAGGTTGTGCTCAGGAAGGATATTTGCCAGTAAGCTGCACAGTTTGTCAAGGATTTAGCTGGGACCCAAACTCTGGTTTTATCCTCACCCCCATATCCTTTTATTTTTTTAAGTAAGCTCTACTCCCAACATGGAACTTGACCTCAATGACCCAGAGATCAAGAGTGTTTCGTTCTACCAACTGAGCCAGCCAGGCACCTCTGTTTTCACCCCCAAATCTTACCATTAGCCACTAGAAAGAGTGACTAGAAATCACTAGAAAGATTTAAACCTCTTCCGCATCTTTTTTTTTAAAGATTTTATTTATTTATTTATTTGAGAGAGAGAGAGAGAGAGAGAGCACATGAGAGGGGGAGGGCCAGAGGGAGAAGCAGACTCCCCGCCGAGCAGGGAGCCCGATGCGGGACTCGATCCTGGGACTCCAGGATCATGACCTGAGCTGAAGGCAGTCGCTTAACCAACTGAGCCACCCAGGCACCCTCTTCCGCATCTTTTTAAATTTATTTTTACTTTTTCATTTTTATTATTATTTTTAAAGTTTTATTTATTTAAGTGAACTCTACACCCGACGTGGGGCTCAAATTCACTGCCCTGACATCAAGAGTCCCATACTCTACCAACTGAGCCTGCCAGGTGCCCCCAAATCAATTAATTTTTAAAAACTAGTTTAAAAAAGATGTGAAAGAGGGGTGCCTGGCTGGCTCAGTGGGAAGAGCATCGACTCTTGATCTTGGGGTCATGAGTTCAAGCCCTACGTTGGGTGTAGAGCTTACTGAATCAAATCAAATAATAAAAATAATTTATTAAATTTAATTAATTTAAAGATTATTTAAAAATTCAAGCCATAAAGATGGGTATGCATAAGGAAAGCCTTCAGGTGAGGCTGGTGGGGTAGAATTTATCTCCACCACTTTTTTTTTTTTTTTAAAGATTTTATTTATTTATTTGAGAGAGAGAGTGAGAGACAGAGAGCACGAGAGGGAGGAGGGTCAGAGGGAGAAGCAGACTCCCCGGCTGAGCAGGGAGCCCGATGCGGGACTCGATCCCGGGACTCCAGGATCATGACCTGAGCCGAAGGCAGTCGCTTAACCGACTGAGCCACCCAGGCGCCCTATCTCCACCACTTTTAGTTTCTTCAGTATTCTACTAGAATATTTCCTTGCACACACAGGCAGATGTGTATCTGTGTATATACACAGTTCCATGTGGTTTTGCACCCTCCTTTCCATATACAGCAATAGATATTGGAATTATTTGCTACAACACACCTTTTTCCTTTTTAGACAGCCCAATATTCCTGAGTGACCAGAAATTACTTAACGCTACAACAGATTTTAGGTTATTTCCCATTGCTTTCTATTACAAATAAATTAGTAATTACCACCCTTGCATATGTTTGTCTCCGTCTGGAATTTCATTTTGAGATGAGAAACCTAGTTACCTCTACATCATTTATTGACTAAATTGTATTTTACTTCAGCGACTTGAAATGTCACCTTTATCCTATACCATACTAAAGTCTCAAGTGAATTTTCCTGTATTTCCGTACGCCCTGTCATGTTTCATTGATCTATATATTCTTGACCCGTAAATTCATGCGGCAATACTAAATTGTTTCACTTATTGACGTTTCATAAAACAGTTTGAATTCTGTTAAGAACTCCCTTGTTCTTTTATTTGTTGATTTTCCGAATTTCCGCAGCTAATATGAAGAAATTGCATTATGTAGAAGAGAGGAATTAATTTAGAGATACTTCTCATTTCCACTTTAATAAAGCATGTACTAGAGAAGCTCAAAGAATCAGAGATTTGACTGGGGCAGGAAAAAGAGGGAACATTCAGATGTTAATTAGCTCAGCTGGCCCACACAGACACCTTTTTCCAGAAAGAAAGAGGAGGGGGAAGAGAGAATTTCAAGAGAGGAATGGAAGAGTAGGGATGAAGCCGG
This sequence comes from Phoca vitulina, assembly GCF_004348235.1. Classification (NCBI taxonomy): domain Eukaryota; kingdom Metazoa; phylum Chordata; class Mammalia; order Carnivora; family Phocidae; genus Phoca; species Phoca vitulina. The sequence continues at coordinate 20,691,298 of NW_022589728.1, forward strand.
CACTCCCTCCCCCTTCAAGCTGGCTTCTACTCTCTCTACTCCACTGTGGGGCTCTGGACAAGGACACTCGGTTTTCTGGTTCCTAAATACAATGGATTCTTCTTTTAGGGTCCTGTGGCTAGCCTCCAAAATATAGCGGTATTTTGCTGGTACCTTCAGGAAGCTGTAAGGGCAGATGCAGCTTGAATGGCTGCAAATCTCAGCTCCTTTAGAATTTGTCTTTCCAGGCCAAGACAGTCCAGTCCCCACAGAGTGTCATCCGGCTCACACACAATAACCTCTGCCTTACTTCCAGGCCTCCTCCTCCCCTCCACTTCATCCTCCACCTCGCAGCCTCCCCCCACAACACTGTCCTTATTCTTTTCCCACTTGAGTTCCTAAGTATTTTGAGGGAGGAGGTGTGTGGGGACAGACTGAAGGAGACCCAGGGATTAGAAAAGAGCCCCCAAGAATCTCCACCATTTGCCATACAGCATAATTTACCTGAATAAATAGCTCTCTACAGTTTACAGAGTCCACAGTAGTATCTAGTACAGTGTTTGGAAGCAGAGGGACTCAGTATCTGTTGAATAATCAACTACAGAATTATTTGTTGCTTATAAATCAAAATGGCTGCAGTCTTAGTGACAACTGCAGGTTATCCTAAAGAACTCATTCCTGTGGAACTTGACAAAGATAAAATTTGTTATAAATAAGCATAGTTTCATTGACAGTTGGTCTAGGGCAAGTAAATTACCCAATGAGGTGATTTATAAATTCATTCAAGTTAATTCTCTGATAGGAAGCTGAGCAACGTGCTATGGTCATTGGGTCTGATTTATATCAGGAAAATGTACAAAAGAAAATGGAGGTTCTCTATCTTGCTCTTGTCCTCTCCTGGTCTCCTGTTACTATATAACAGGCATCTTTTTCCTTTAATTACCTTCTTCATGGCTTGAGAGCTTTGATGACTTGATTAAGCCTTGCAGTGCAGTTCCAGTCCCTACCCATCTGATTAATTAGCCCAAACCTTATTAACTTCCTAATTCTGATCAATAAGGCACTGATGCTAAACTGTGCAAGGGCAAACTAAGGAGGCAATTTTATTTCAAGACAGAGAACTCTTACTGTTTTTTAACCATCTTTTTTTTTTTTTTTATCTTACTTTTTAATGCAGCCATGTTGGAACACGGTAATACACGGATAGTCCCATGAAGATCGCACATCCTGAATCATAACCATTTTACTTGCTGCAACAGTCCTATTTGATTGCACTATTTGGGGACCTTGCATTAAAAACATAGGACCTCCGTTATTCTGGAAATCGGGTAGGTGTTGCCCGTGGCCAGAGAAAGAATGTGATGATGGTGATGATGATGATGACATTCTCTGCAGGAAACTGACAAAATAGGTAACAAGAAACTCCTCTCCCCTAAACCCAAACTCTGAAGGGAGTTTCCTACCACTGAGGGAATATTTCAGTATTCTTAACCAGCATTATCCAATGGAAATATTTTAAA
>NW_022589728.1:20692806-20764832 GCF_004348235.1 Phoca vitulina
ATATTTCAGTATTCTTAACCAGCATTATCCAATGGAAATATTTTAAATTTTCTAGTAGCCACTTTCAAAAAATTAAAAATTAACAAATGAAATTAATTTTGATAGCACATACTTTATAATCCAAAACATCAAAAATATTATTGCAACATGTAACCTATATAAAAGTATTAATCAGAGGGGGACCTGGGTGGCTTAGTTGGTTGAGTGTCTGACTCTTTATTTCAGCTCAGGTCATGATCTCAGGTTGTGAGATGGAGCCCCACATAGGGCTCTGTGCTGAGTTGGAGCCTGCTCTGTCCCTCTCCCCCTCCTCTCTCTCTCCTTATCAAAAAAAAAAAAAAAAAAAAAAAATTGAGATATTGTGCTTTGCAGCCCCCAGCTTTCTTGAAATATAACAGACATATAACATTGTGTAAGTTTAAGGTGTTAGTGTGTGATTTGATACATGTATTATTGTGAAATGATTATCACAATGTTAGTTAATATCTCTATCACCTCATCTTTGTGTGTGTGTGTGTGTTGAGAACAAGTAAGATCTATTTTCTTAGCAACTCTCAAAAATACAATAGTGTCTAACTACTCATCATGCTGTACATTAGACCACCAGAACTTATTCATGTTGTAAGTGCAAGTTTGTATCCTTGACCGACATCTTCCCATTTCCTGCCCCCCTCCAGCCCCTGACATCCACTGTTCTCCTGTTTCTATGAGTTCAGCTTGATTAGACTTCACATATACGTGAGATCAGACAGTATTTACCTTCTATGTCTGACTAATTTCACTCAGCGTAATGCCCTCAAGATCCTTCCATAGTGTCACAAATGACAAGACTTTCTTCTCTTTATGTCTGAATAATATTCTATTGTGTGTAGGGGGGGCTATATATATTCCCCCACATTTTCTTTATCCATTCATCCACCAGTGGACAAGATATTGTACTTTTTTTTAAGATTTTATTTATTTTTCAGATCTTATTTATTTATTTGAGAGAGGGAGAAGCAGGAGCAGGGGGAGAGGCAGAGGGAAAGGGAGAAGCAGACTCCCCACTGAGCACAGAGCCTACTGGGGCTCCATCCAGGGATCCTGTGATCATGACCTGAGCCAAAGGCAGATGCTTAACCCATTGATCCACCCAGGCATCCCTGAGATTTTATTTTTTTAAGTAAACTCTATACCCAATTTGGGGCTCGAACTTACAACCCGGAGATCAAGAGTCATGCTCTATTGACTGAACCAGCCTGGTGCCCCTTGTGCTTTCTTTTTCCACACTAAACCTTTGAAATCTGGTGTGTATTTTATACTTAAAGCACATTTAAATGCAGACTAGCTACATTTCAAGTGCTCATTAGCCACATGTAGCTAATGACCATCATACTGGAGAGAATAGTTCTAGATCTCAGAATCACCTGAAGAGCTTATTAAAACACACATTATTGGCCCCACCCCCAGTGCCTGATTCAGTAGGCTGGGTGTGGCTAGAGAATTTATATTTCTTATTTTTTTTTAAGATTTTATTTATTTATTTATTTGAGAGAGGTGGGGGTAGGGACAGAGGGAGAGGGAGAAGCAGGCTCCCCACTGAGCACGGAGCCGGATAAGGCTGGATCCCAGGACACTGGGATCATGACCTGAGTGGAAGGCAGACGCTTAACTGCTTGAGCCACCCAGGCGCCCCGAGAATTTACATTTCTAATAAATTCCCAGGTGATGCTGATAGTGCTGGTCCGGGAACCCTACTTTGAAAACCACTGCTTTAGAAATAGGACTGATTTCAATCCATCTTCTTCAGATTACAGGGATCTGTACAAAAGCGACATCTTCCACCCAGCTAGGTTCATCACTTGGTGTCAGTGCTGTTTCCCTCCATCACTTTTCTTTTTCTTTTTTTTTTCCCCTCCATCACTTTCAAAGTCTGGTCTAGCTTCAACCCTCCAATTTCCCCCCAAATCACATGAAATTCTAAAGTTTAAGGAATCGACTACATTTTGTTTTGAACTCTGAAATCACGTCAGCACTAAGCATGTGCTGAACCACTTTCTGTCTTGGTCATCTGTGTCTCCAGACACCTGTTCCATTGCCAAGGGCTCCACCTTGCTGAGGCCTCTGAGCAAGGCTTTACTGGCCAGACAGCACGGCTCTGAGCAGCAGGGGCGGGGCCGGCACCCGGAGCTTCTGGCTCCTTCTCTCACCCAGTCCCTACCCTACCATCTCACGCTGCTTTTCCTTTTACTGTCAGTTTAAGAAAATGGCCACCCAAGTAAGTACAGTTCCTCTAAATCTCAAAAGGAAATTTCAGAAGCTTAAGCTCTTCCTTCATATTCTGAAGATTACTGAAAAAATATTGGGTTTCATAAAACAATCTTTTAACTTTGAAAAAGCAACAGAAAAGATGTTCATAAAGGATTGGGGAAGCACAGAGGGGTAATTAGGTTTCAACCAACAGCTCTGTATTGCTCTCTCTTCAGCACTGTGACCATTGCTTTCGGTGAAGATGGCCACTGTTAGAGTAATTCATAAATATGATCTGCCCATTTATACACTCACACTGCCTCCAAATGTTCTCCCCACTCTCCAGCCTTCTGGCCACCTCTGCCCATTGTCCACAGTGCCATCAGAAGAGTCTAAAGCACCAGTCTGGGGTCATTCTCTAAACTCTTCAGTGACCTCCCACTCTGACATTCACAGCTTACACGTCCCCTGCCTGATTCTGATTGTCACGTCTTTTCCATTCCCAGCCTCCCACTTCACCCTCCATCCATTGGACTGCTTCTACCTCCTTGCCTTCATCAGGATGTCTTCATTTTTGCTCTGCCTTCCACGGTACTGTTCCCTCCACCTGGAAAGTTCCCCCCTCCTCCTTTGCTTGGCTAACTCTTGCTTTCCTTTTAAGACTTTTAAGACTGCCCCTAATTAGCTTATTTTTAAATGGATAATGGTAAGTATTAAGTCATTAATATACTGAGATTCCACCGGATACTTTTTTTTAATATTTTATTTATTTATTTGACAGAGAGAGAGCGAGAGCAGGAACACAAGCAGGGGGAGTGGGAGAGGGAGAAGCAGGCTTCCCGCTGAGCAGGGAGCCCGATGATGCGGGGCTTGATCCCAGGACCCTGGGATCATGACCTGAGCCGAAGGCAGACGCTTAACGACTGAGCCACCCAGGCGCCCCCCACTGGATACTTTTTAAAAAATGTACAACCTTGGGGCGCCTGGGTGGCTTAGTCAGTTAAGCGCCTCTTTCGGCTCAGGTCATGATCCCCTGGTCCTGGGATGGAGCCCCACGATGGGCATCCTGCTCAGCGCGGACTCTGCTTGTTCCTTTCCCTCTGCCCTTCCCCCCTGTTCATGTGTTCTTTCTCTCTCTCTCGCAAATGAATACATAAAATCTTTTTTTTTTTTAATGTACAACCTTTTTATTTATTTATTTTTTTAAAGTCGGCTCCATGCCCATTGTGGGGCTTGAATGCACGACTCCGAGATTACGAGTAGTGTGCTTTACTGGCTGAGCCAGCCAGGAGTCCCACAACCTTTTCATTTTTAAAAGTCATCCTCTATAATTATTTAAACTTATAATAAACACATTTAGATGTCAAGTTTAAAATGTGGGGAGAGTATCCATGGTGTTCCAAGATTATCTTAGGGAGTAGGTGAGCAAAACCAGTGGTAGTTAGTATTGGGTCTCTGTGTGAGCTGGGCTTTATCCTTGCAGGCTCATGGTGGGGGGTGGGGGAAAGGTCAGCTTGAAACTGGGGAAGCTGCACAAGCCCAGCTGGGTGTTGTGACTTGGTGTGCATTCAGACCACTGGGGCAGGTGTCTGCTCACAGCAACTTAATCAAGGCTGAGCACAGCAGACACCCGGGGGACCCCCAGGTTCTTCACCACGACCGTGGTCACCAGAGTTATAGAGGTTCCGGCAAAGTCTATCAAGGCCAGGCTGGCCTGAATCATATTTTAAAATATAAGAAACAGGGGCGCCTGGGTGGCTCAGTTGGTTGAGCGTCCGACTCTTGATTTCAGCTCTGGTCATGATCCTGAGATCGAGCCCCATGTTGGGCTCTGTGCTCAGCGTGAGGTCTACTTGAGATGCTCTCTCTCTCCCTCTGCCCTACCCTGCCCCGCTCACACACACATGCTCTCTAAATAAATAAATGAAATCTTTAAAAAAATATACAAGAAACAAGTGAAAACTGTGCTCTCCCTTTTTCTTTGTAATGGAAATCATAAAATGACAGGCCTGTCACCAACACTCGGCTTGAGGACTACCTGAACTCGAGCAGGGGCCTGGCGTCCTGCACCTGCTCAGTCAGGAGTTACAGCCTGAGGTACCCACTCCCAGTGGAATGACAGAAGCAAAGCTAGATATCTGAGCTCTCCCCCTACTCCTCCTGCCCCCGGCTAGGATTCCATCCATAGATAAGCTATCAGTCCAGAGAATCACTGACTGCTTCAAGAAAGACCCAGTCCCCCCATCCACTGGGCTACTGGGAAATGTTTTCTTTTGCCAAAAGGCCAGAACTGGGGGAAAGAAGTGAAAAAGACTAAGATTCCATGACAAGAAACCAGCCATTGAGCCCACAGGTCTACATATGGAGTGTATTGGGTGACTGCTGTGGGCCCCGTGGGGCTGGGGGCCCACTGTGTAGGTGCTGAGGCTCCCCAGGGGCCGGCCCCAACCTCTCTTACACACACCTCTCCACATCTCCTTGGCAATCTCAGCTTTTTTCTGATTTTAACTTTCACCCACATGCTGAGAGCTCCCAAATCTACACAGCCAGCCTCAAGCCAGACCCTGAGCCCCCAAAAGGCCTGAGAGCACGACCAACATGTCCTAATACCCTACTTCCTTTCAAAACCATTACCTCACTTAAGCCTCACATTAAACCTATGATGTCTTTATTAACCCATTAAGAAGGAAAAGACTAGGGGCGCCTGGGTGGCTCAGTCGTTAAGCATCTGTCTTCGGCTCAGGTCATGATCCCAGGGTCCTGGGATCGAGCCCCACATCGGGCTCCCTGCTCTGAGGGAAGCCTGCTTCTCCCTCTCCCACTCCCCCTGCTTGTGTTCCCTCTCTCGCTGTCTCTCTGTCAAATAAGTAAATAAAATCTTTAAAAAAAGGAAAAGATTAAAGTTTAGAGAAATTGAGGAACTTGCCTAAAATTACTTTCCTAAAAAAATTTTTTTTTAAATAAATAAAAATAAAAGCACTTTCCTAATGAGAGTGGCTAAGTCACCATCCTAACCACTGTCCATCTCTTCCCAAAGCCCACGGCCTTCACTCTTCCACATTCTCAGGTCTGCCCAGCGCAGCTGGTTATAGGTCCTTCGGCTCCTATTGCCACCTTGCCCTTTGCATCGTGAGCAACAGCAGACTTGCTGGTTTGCCCTGCACACAGCCTGCTAATTCATACCTTCTCCACACACCATATGCAACCGGACCAGTATAAAGGGTGACCTAACCAGTGTGTGTGGAGGGGAAGTGGGAGTGGCAAGGAAGGCTTCCTGGAGGAAGAGGCATTGAAGCTGAAAACAAAAACTAAGTTGACTTGGCAAAGAGGATGGATGGGAGAGAGGGCAGGAGATCGTTCAGCCCCATGTAAGATGACCAATATACGAAAGGAGACAGAGCTTCACGTGAGGCTGGAAAGGTGGGCAGGAACCAGATCAGGCTGGGCTCTGAATGCATGTGAAAGCAACTGGACTTTTCCTAAGAACAACGGAATGCCACTGAAGGGCTCTCATCAGTGGAGTGTTAAAATCCAGTTTATGCTTTTCAAATGTCAGGCTGCTGTGTGGAGAAGGGAGTGGGAGGAGGGCACCAATTCAGAAGCTGTCCCAACAGCAGGCAAATGCAGAGTGGCTCCGACTACGCATAGCGGTACCGGTGGGGAGAAGTGGGCAAGTTTAAAGGATACAAGATAGAATTGAGGGGACCAGACACTGTGTCCAAGGGAGAGGAAGATAGGGATCAAGGTCGAGCCCTTTATTTCTTTTTTTATTTTATTTTTTTAAAAATTTTATTTATTCATTTGACAGAAAGAGACACAGTGAGGGAGGGAACACAAGCAGGGGGAGTGGGAGAGGGAGAAGCAGGCTTCCCGCGGAGCAGGGAGCCCGATGAGGGGCTCGATCCCAGGACCCTGGGACCATGACCTGAGCCGAAGGCAGACGCTTAACCAACTGAGCCACCCAGGCGCCCCCGAGCCCTTTATTTCTGACTTGACATCCGGGTAGGTAGGTGCGGTGCCTTGAGATGGGGTGACAGTTACTGAGGGCATTTCTCGCTTGATGTGCCTGTGGGACATGCAGATGGAAAGGGCTAGTAGGCAGTCTGGACTGGAAAGCTGGGTTCGGGAACCAAATGCATAAATGCAGTACTCGAAGTCAAGGGAGTGAATAAGATCCCCAGGGAGAGTGTGCAGGCAGGCAGAGAAGAGTTCAACCCAGAAGCTTGGGGACCATTCAACATCTAAAACAGGGGCCGCCAGGACAAGAGGACTCCACGGAAGCCAACGTGTCAAGAGGCAAAGGGCAGAGCATGTTTCAGGGAGTGGGAATGGGAAAGCAACCAACCCACAGAAAATGAGGACTGAAAATAGGCATTTCCATTACCGCCCAAGCAATTTACATTTTTGAAGAATGTGTTTGTATACACTAGATTCAGGTGATTTTTCCATGCCAAGACACCGTCAGGCCCGAAGATGAATTCAAACCCCATCATTTGCAAGACTGAAAGGCTGCACCTTTGAGATAAAATTTTTTCCTGCCAGTGTTTTGAGAGTCTGGGGGCAATGTTATCTTGTTCATTGTTTATCTCCAGCATCACCTGCCTTGTTTAGAATTGGTGTTAACTAAAAATGTCGGGGGGGGGGGCACCTGGCTGATTCAGTCCGAGGATCGCAGGTACAGGTGACTCTTGATCTTGTGTCGCGAGTTGGATCCCCACACTGGGTGTACAGATAACTTAAACAAATAAAAACTTTGAAAAAATTTGAGAAGAAGATGAAAAAGTGCTGGAGCGGATGGGGGTGATGGTAGCACAAGAATGTGAATGTACTTAGTGCAACTGAGTAGTATACTTAAAAATGGTTACAGTCACCCCCCAAAGATTTAAAAACACGGTCTCAAAAAGATATTTGTAGACCCCGGTTCATGGCAGAATTATTTACAATAGCCCGAAGGTGGAAACAACCCGAGGGTCTGCGGACAGATGAATGGATAAGCAAAATGTGGTTTATACAAACAATGGAATACTATCCAGCCTTAAAAAGGAAGGAAATTCTAACATGTGCTAGAACATGGACAGAGCTTGAGGACATTATGCAAAGTGAAATAAGCCAGTTATAAAACAATAAATACCATATGATTCCATTTATATGAGAGTAGTCAAACTCATAGAGACCGAAAGTAGAATGGTGGTTGCCAGGGGCTGGGGGGGAGGGTTGAATAGGAGGTTATCGCTTAATGAATACCAAGTTACAGTTTTGCAAGATGAAGAAAGTTCTGGAGATGAATCCTGGTGTTAGATGCACCAGAATAATGTACTTAATGCCACTGAACTGTACACGTAAACAGAGTTAAGATGCTAAATTTTATGTTATGCATATTTTACCACAATGAAAGTAAGAATAAAAATGATTTCAATAGTAAGTCTTATGTTATGTGTATTTTACCACAATAAAAAAAAAAAATCATGCTGCCACAGTGAGTACAAACTACACAGTTTCTGAAATTAGAACCTGAAATGAAAACCTTCTTTGATCAAGAAAAGTGAATCTTAAACATGCTGATAGATATTTTGTTTAATAATGAAAGGAGTATAACTTTTAAAACAAAGTGTGAAAATCAAATTAAGTTAAATTAAAAAGTGTGGTCTAGGGGCACCTGAGTGGCTCAGTCGTTAAGCGTCTGCCTTCAGCTCAGGTCATGATCCCAGGGTCCTGGGATCGAGCCCCGCATCGGGCTCCCTGCTCCGTGGGAAGCCTGCTTCTCCCTCTCCCACTCCCCCTGCTGTGTTCCTGCTCTCGCTATCTCTCTGTTAAATAAATAAAGTCTTTAAAAAAAAAAAAGTGTGGTCTACAAGTTTTAAAAAAATGTGAGTGAAGAAAGATCGAAAGCAAGAGGGAAGAAAGAAATTATACCACTTCCATCGTATTAATTTGAGGATTTAAGCTCAAGGGGTGTAGTCCTTCCCCCCACTCTGCAAAAAAGGAAGTTCTTGCACGTACATGATCCAGGAAGGGAAGCAGAGGCCCCGTGACAGGGGAGGTCAGCTTCATCACCTGCCACATCTTGTGCTAAGGACTGCTTTTTTTTTTTTTGTAGAATTTTCTTTTTCTTTTTTTTTTAAAGATCTTATTTATTTATTTGACAGAGACAGAGATAGCGATAGCAGGAACACAAGCAGGGGAAGAGCAGGAACACAAGCAGGGGGAGTGCGCGAGGGAGAAGCAGGCTTCCCGCTGAGCAGGGAGCCCGATGCGGGGCTCGATCCCAGGACGCTGGGATCATGACCTGAGCCGAAGGCAGACGCTTAACGACTGAGCCACCCAGGTGCCCCTAAGGACTGCTTTTTTTAAAAAAAATTTTTTTAGATTAGAGAAAGAGAGCACAAGCGGGGGTGGGAGGGGCAGAGGGAGAGGGAGAAGCAGACTCCCCGTTGAGCAGGGAGCCTGACACAGGGCTCCATCCCAGGACCCTGAGATCATGACCTGAGCCAAAGGCAGACGCTTAACCAATTGAGCCACCCAGGAGCCCCTAAGGACTTCTTTTCACGTGTGTAGTGCAAACTGAGCTCTCTGCCACATTTTTGCTCAAGCCAGCTATGGTTCCTTAGGAAACTCAGTGATGTAGATAGATAATGCTATTATTTTCTAACCAGATCTGGACAAATATCAACTTCTAGACTACCATTTATGTCTTTTCCCTCAGGACTTTGGGAACTTTTCCAACCTTTTTTATAATGTGGAACCATTTAAATGACAGGAATCAGCTGTTTCTTAAAGGTTGCACAGATTCACATAACCTATAAAACCATTGGGTCCTCATACCCTTTTAAGAAATAGATCATTGGGGGCGCCTGAAGAAATAGATCATTGGCAACATGTTCAGTTCTTTCTAAGGTTATTGACCTATTCAATTTTTCAACCTCTTCTTAAAACAACTTTGGTAATTTCTATATTCATAGAATATACTCAAAGAATATTTTTATATTCAATGATACATATTTTCAAATTTATTAATATTTTATGTAATACTGTCCTATTTTTTCATCTTCTCGGGGTTTGTGGGAAAAAAATCCTTTCAGGATTTATTTCTTACTCCTAATGTTTTTCTATTGGTATTTTCTTTTTATTTTTATCTTGGTCAGATTTCTCTATTTGCTGTTTTTTTCCCCCAAATAACCAGATCTTGATTTTATTTATGTGTCAGCTTTTCTTTTATTTTCTCCATTAACTTCTGCTTTCCCCCAGTTTATAACACCTTCCTAATGTATAATCTGTCACTCCAGTTACATTAATGTAAATTTTACCAGTCTTAAGGATGCATGAAGAACTAATTTTTTTTTTTTTTTTTTTAAGATTTTATTTATTTATTTGACAGAGAGAGAGATAGCGAGAGCAGGAACACAAGCAGGGGGAGTGGGAGAGGGAGAAGCAGGCTTCCCGCCGAGCAGGGAGCCCGATGTGGGACTCGATCCCAGGACCCTGGGATCATGACCTGAGCCGAAGGCAGATGCTTAACGACTGACCCACCCAGGCGCCCATGAAGAACTAATTTTAAGAAGGCACAGAAAGATGTATTGGTCAATACTAGAAGTCTTAGAGATATTCATATATCTATATAGCTAATTTTAATCTTTGTTTACATCTGGTTTTAAATTTTCTAGGCCATACTAGAATTATCATAGTCATGATTTTCTAGAGTTGTAGACCTCAGGGCTTCAAGTGTCCTTTTATTTGTAAGTTAAGTGTGGATCTAAAATTATTTTGAAAGAGAATTCTGGTCCTGTGAGCTGTTGTTACCTTAGCCCACCTCTGCAGAGCTGGGATGGTGCTTTATGGAAGCACTGGTGATCACTAGGCTCCCCAGTTTTCACAGGTACAGATGAAATTTTGTCTTTGTTCAGAAGGGGAATATGAAGTTGGTTCCTCAATCTCTCTGGATTTGTTTGCCCATCTGCAGAATGGGTATAACAATAAGCCACTCACAATAATCTCTTGAAGACCTTGAAGATGAGAAAAATAAATCTCGAAAATATTTCCTAATTTGTCTAGCGCCACACAGTTAATACAAAGTTTGAAGGAGCTATATCTGGGGTCAAGAACGCTGCTTTGATCTGCAAAGTCTCCACCTATGCAACGTTTCCTCAGTTTGACTCTAATCACACATTTTAAAATTTTCAACGCAGAATGCAGCTTATTACCAATTTGCATTTAAGATATTATATATAGCATCTTAAATGTAAAGAAATATGCTGGGGCACCTGGGTGGCTCAGTCGTTAAGTGTCTGCCTTCAGCTCAGGTCATGATCCCAGGGTGCTGGGATCGAGCCCCGCATTGGGCTCCCTGCTCAGTGGGAGGCCTGCTTCTCTCTCCCCCACTCCCCCTGCTTGTGTTCCCTCTCTCACTGAAATAAATAAATAAAATATTTAAAAATTAAAAAAAATAGTAAATAAATAAAGATGTTTTGTCTAAATATCAAGTAGAAGCCAAATGCAATGGAAAGCTGCTAAGATTTTAAAAGTATACATGCATTTGCCAGTTAGGAGTTCATTAATGATCTTAGCAAGAGTAGATTCGGTGCTGTACTGAAGACAGAGGACAATGAAAAGATTGCAGTTGTCATAAATGCTTTGATGTAATAAGTGCTCTTACATTATATGGCATCATAGTATGCCATGCATTACTCAGAGTGCAAGCTAAACCCTTCCAAAGGCCTCCAAGATCCTCCAAGACTGTGTGGTCTGCAGCCTCCCACCTCCTCTCAACTCCCACTCCTCTATCCTGTCATTCTCACTGCCTCTGCTCCAGCCAGCCTGCCCCCCTTGCTCTCCCTTCGTCACAGACACATTTTACCCTAAGACTAATGTGCCGGCTCCTCGGGCTGGGAGCATCCTCCCCAGATGCCCACCCATGACTCCCTTACCTTGGTGGTGACGCCTGCCCTGACTGCCCTTGGTCAAATTACTACCTTTCTGCACCCCCAGTCTCCCAGACCTGGCTTGATCTCCAAAGCACTTGCTTTCAGACATACTACATGTCCTTTTTCATAGCATCTGTTCTCTAATGAACGTCTCCTCCACTCCCCACCACTAGAATTTAAGCTCCATGAGGGCAGGGGTTTGGGTTTTGACATCCATGTGTCCCACCCACCTGAAACATACCTGACACAGCATAGGTTCTCAAAAATATTTGGTGAAAGAATGAATGAATGAATTAACAAATGAAAAAAGCGTACTAATTACATGTTTACACCCAATAGTCACTCACCCTTAGAATTCACATCTGGGCTCTGCTGCTCACTAGCTGTGTAACCTTTTTTAACCTTTGTTTCCTCATCTGTTGATGAAAAAAAGATATTATCTCACAGGATTATTGTTTAGATTATATAAGGCAATTAACGTACAGTGCTTAGCACAATGCCCGGAGCATACACAGTATTTGCTCAGGAAATGTTAGATGCTATATGTCATTTATCATTAATATAATCATTGTTTTATTTAATTTCCACACTAATCCTAAAAGGCTGTTATTATCCCTATTTTATTTTATTTTTTTTTTAAGATTTATTTATTTGAGAGAGAGCGCGTAAATGAGGGGAGGTAGGGTGAGGGGCAGAGGGAGACGGAGAGGGAGAAGGAGAGAAGCAAACTTCCCGCTGAGTGCAGAGCCTGTTGTGGGGATCAATCTCATGACCCTGAGATCATGACCTGAGCCGAAATCAAGAGTTGGACGTTTAACCAACTGAGCCACCCAGGTGCCCCTTATCCCTATTTTAAAGATAAGGAGGGGCACTTGGCTGACTCAATTGATAGAGCAAGTGACTCTTTTTTTTTTTTTTTAAAGATTTTATTTATTTATTTGACACAACGAGAGAGGGAACACAAGCAGGGGGAGTGGGAGAGGGAGAAGCAGGCTTCCTGCGGAGCAGGGAGTCCAATGTGGGGCTCGATCCCAGGACCCTGGGATCATGACCTGAGCTGAAGGCAGACGCTTAATGACTGAGCCACCCAGGCGCCCCGACTCTTGACCTCAGGGTTGTGAGTTTGAGCCCCACGTTGGGTAAAGATTACTTAAAAATAAAATCTTAAAAAATTTAAAAGATAAAGATAAGGAAAGTGAACAAAAAGAGGTTAAATAACTTCTTCACCATAGAGAGGCTAAGTCTCCCAGCTGGTCTACCAAACACCTCTTTTCATGCCACCTTGGTTCACCTGGTTCCTGTCTGACCCTGGAGTCCCTGGCCACCAAACTCACTGGCTCCTCCCACAATTTCCAGACTCATCTGAATCATCAGACAGCAGAGCTTCTCCAGTGGCTGCCCAAGGGGTGCAGAAGTTAACTCCCCATGGGCAACAGATTAAGTCCCTCTCCATTTTGCCTTCTGAAATATTTTCTAAAACATATTATTGCTGTAAAGTCTTTCTAGAAAATTGCCTGTGGCTGAGCCTGTGTGCCTTCATAAAGCAGGGATCTCGATACACACTACCTCTTATTTTCTCTTTTATTTTCTTTCTCCCTTTCTTTTTTGAGGGGGGAAGGGCAGAGGGAGAAAGGAGAGAGAATCTAAAGCTGACTCCCTGTTGAGGGCCGAGCCCGACCCTGAGATCATGACCTGAATCAAACTCAAGAGTCAGAGTCAGACACAACTGACTGAGCCATCCAGGTGCTGCCTGCCCCGCCCTCTCCTCCCTCCCTCCCTCCCTCCCCCCTCCCTCCCTCCCTCCCTCCCTTCCTTCCTTCCTTCCTTCCTTCCTTCCCTCCCTCCTTCTTTCTTTCTTTCTTTTTTTTTTTTTTAAAGATTTTATTTATTTATTTGACAGAGACACAGCGAGAGAGGGAACACAAGCAGGGGGAGTGGGAGAGGGAGAAGCAGGCTTCCCGCTGAGCAGGGAGCCTATGTGGGGCTCGATCCCAGGACGCTGGGATCATGACCTGAGCCAAAGGCAAGACGCTTAACGACTGAGCCACCCAGGCGCCCTTCTTTCTTTTCTTTTTTTCTTTCCTTTCTTTCTTTCTTTCTTTTCTTTCTTTACTTTTCTTTTTTCTTTTTTCTTTCTCTCTCTCTCTTTCTCTTTCTTTCTTTCTCTCTTTCTTTCTTCTTAAGTAATCTCAACACCCAACATGGGGCTCGAACTCACAACCCTGAAATCAAGAGTCACACACTCTACCAGGTGCCCCACCTTGTATTTTCTTCCCATCCTTTCCTGTCTCATTTTCCCTCACTCTTGTTGCCTGGGGTCCCACCTTCCAATAAAGGACCAGCATGTAAGCCTTGCCTCAGGCTCTATTTTCTAGGGAACCTAGAATAGATAATGGGCTTACATTCCAGACCCAATTCCAACGCCTGTGCTCTTTCCATCATTCAACACCTACTTTACTGACCACCTACTGCACGCCAGTGCTGCCTCCCACTACACCTAATGTAAGGTGTACAGGAAGTGTGATGGTGGAAATTGGTGACTCCTTTTTTCCCCAGGGGTAGAAAGGAGGTAAAGTTCTCTGTCCCAGGAGATGAGACTAGAAATGGGGTATGGAGCCTGAGAGAAGTGGTAAGGGTTCAGAACAGCCACTGTGGGGAACAGGAGAGAGGCTGACTGCCCTCTAGGTGTGATTGGGACCCTGATGTCAAGCTTCAGGGCTGACCTTTATTTCTAGAGGACTGATTTATAGTTGTCTAGTCAATGGAAAGAGAGACCACATTCACATAACATTTATTACAACATACTGTTATAATTGTTCTATTTTTTTATTATGTTGTTAATTGCTTACTGTGCCTAATTTATAAATTAAACTTTATTATAGGTATGTATTTATTGGGAAAACATAAAAGATATAGGGTTTGGGGCGCCTGGGTGGTTCAGTCGGTTAAGCGTCTGACTTTAGTTCGGGTCATGATCTCAAGGTCCTGCATTGGGCTCTGCACTCAGCGGGGAGTCTGCTTGTCCCTCTTCTCCTTCTGCCTCTCCCCTGGCTCCTGCTCTCTCTCAAATAAAATAAAATCTTAAAAAAATAAAAAATAAATATAAAAAAAACAGTTTAAAAATCTCCAAGCTAGGGATGCCTGGGTGGCTCAGTCGGTTAAGCATCTGCCTTCAGCTCCGGTCATGATCCCAGCATCCTGGGATTGAACCCTGCATCGGGCTCCCTGCTCAGTGGGGAGCCTGCTTCTCCCTCTGCCTGCTGCTCTCTCTCTCTCTCTGACAAATAAATAAATAAAATCTTAAAAAAAAAAAAATCCCCAAGCTAATTATCATACCTGGCAGTATTGTAAGGCTAATACTCTGCTTAAAAAGCACTTACGACTGAGTGGGGGTAGGGAAGGTGGGAAATAGAATAAAAATGTGGGCTTTGCTTCCAATATAGTGTATATTGTGTTTAAAAATATCAGGGCAATCAACAGATGAATGGATAAAGAAGATGTGGTATATATTTACAATGGAATATTATGCAGCCATCAAAAGGAATGAGATCTTGCCATTTGCAACAATGTGGATGGAACTGGAGGGTGTTATGCTGAGCGAAATAAGTCAATCAGAGAAAGACATGTATCATATGACCTCACTGATAATGAGGAATTTTTAATCTCAGGAAACAAACTGAGGGTTGCTGGAGTGGGGCGGTGGGAGGGATGGGGTGGCTGGGTGATAGACATTGGGGAGGGTATGTGCTATGGTGAGCGCTGTGAATTGTGCAAGACTGTTGAATCACAGATCTGTACCTCTGAAACAAATAATGCAATATATGTTAAGAGAGAAAAAAAAAAGAAGAAGATAGCAGGAGGGGAAGAATGAAGGGGGGGAAATCGGAGGGGGAGATGAACCATGAGAGACGATGGACTCTGATAAACAAACTGAGGGTTCTAGAGGGGAGGGGGGTGGGAGGATGGGTTAGCCTGGTGATAGGTATTAAAGAGGGCATGCTCTGCATGGAGCACTGGGTGTTATGCACAAACAATGAATCATGGAACACTACATCAAAAACTAATGATGTAATGTATGGGGATTAACATAACAATAAAAAATAAAAAAAAATATCAGGGCAGGGGCGCCTGGCTGGCTCAGTCAGAAGAGCATTCGACTCTTGATCTCACTCCTGGTTGCGAGTTCGAGCCCCACAGTGGGTGTAGAAACTACTAAAAAATAAATAAATAAAAAAACAAAACTTACAAAAAAATCAGGGCAGCTGTAAATAGCAGAAAGAAAGCTTTGCATGGAAAATAACAGAATAACATTACTAACTTAAAGAGAATCTCATCTAGAGAAATACCCTGAAATTTCAACAAAATTAACCCCTAGTAATAAATATAAAACAAAAATGTTATCTTGTTCCAGCTTTGATAATCAAGTAACCCAAATGGAAGACAGAAAATTCCAATTCTTCTGTTTTAAAACTTCAACTACAAGAACTCATGAGAATATGAATAGCTTTTCCACTTACAGGATGCTCTTAGCGATGGGGTACTGTCCTCTTTTCTTCTACTACTCTGCATGAAGTACAACCTGAAATTAAAGATTTCACAATGAGAGCTTCCTAGACACCAAAGCAGAGCTGTGAGATTATGTTTCTCTTTATTGCTCTAGATGGGCCTTGTCAAATAGACCACAAATGTGTGTGACATTATCTGAAAAGATGCAGTTATTCTTCTGTCTGAAGAATATGCGGTCTCCCTCCTATCCAGTTACTCAGTCTTTCACCTCGTTTGGTCTGACCCAGAAATTAACTTCATTTTACAACTCATCACACTCAGCATATGCTCCGAGAAATGGATTCCTTCTTCCGGAGACCAGTAAAATCTCTGTCTCCCTTAGGGATTCTGCTACAGCATTTGTTCGAGGACAGTAATGGATGTCCTAACCAGTCCGTGTTTTCCAAAGCAATGACAACTCAAGGTCATATCTTCAAAATGAGGCATGTTCAATATAATGACTGCAAAAAAGTGTACACATGCAGCACACAGACATTCCTGGTGATGTCCATCATGCATATTGCTTCTTTTTCCAATATGACATTTAATGGGGATTCTTATTCTAAGAGGCATTTTAAAAATCAACAAATCAATTTCTAGTAAGAAGTCTTTTGCATGAGTTAGAGCAAATGTTCAATGAGTCCCCAGTGTTTGCTGAGAGATGTGTACACAACCAAAAATGTATACCAGATGATTGATGAAAAAAATGGTCAAGATTACATGTTCTCTCAAAATTCATGCCCCAAGCCAAAAAAAAAGATTTAATTATGATCTCCACCAAACAACTTCAAAAGATAGATCAGCAATTCTCTGTCTGAAATTCTTAGACAAAGTATTTTCAATGATTTGGAGTTTCTTGTTCAGGAAGATAAATTGCTCGGTAAGACTGAAGACTGAATACATTTCAGTAAAGAGGCTGTGGCTTTACAAAGGAGAAAGAAAAAAGGAAAATGTCTAGAACGACAGGACATTTCCCCAAACAAATGGGAAAGAAAAATTTGGAATTTCAGGGAATGTGCCAAAAATGCTGCAGGACAAATCATAGAAAGTTATTCAAAGTCATATCATAGGGGCGCCTGGGTGGCTCAGTTGGTTGAGCGACTGCCTTCAGCTCAGGTCATGATCCCAGGGTCCTGGGATCGAGCCCTGCATCGGGCTCCCTGCTCAACAGGGGGCCTGTTTCTCCCTCTCCCTCTGCTGCTCCCATTGCTTGTGCTCTCCTGCTCTCTCTCTGCCAAAGAAATAAATAAAATAAATAAATAAAATCTTTCAAAGTCATATCATAAAACCAGAATACCAAATCTCTCTTGCAGGCGGGTAGATCAGACAATGCTTTCTGAGTATGAAAACTCAGCTAACAGAAATAGATCAATTATCAGCTCTTCTAATAACACAATGAAAATAAATACCCTTTGACTGAACTGGAAGGAGGAAGGTGATTTTACTTTATGTACAGCTTGAACTAATGGATGTGAATAGAATTTTTTACCCTGTTTACACACACACACTTCCAACCAATTTAATTACTATAGTCTAGATTTTACTTGATGTCCATATTGCATATTATAAAACCATAAAAACCACCTGAGTATGGATTTTTCATGTATAGTCTTTACTTGAGACACTCAAACCAGTATGGGATTCAAAACTAAAAATGGTAACAAACATAAAAGTGAGCTTATCAAAATGAGCATGGCTCAGTCTAGTTAAGCTGTTATAGAATTATGGGTGCAGGAACTCCTGGTCCTCCTGAAAGTCTATTAGCCACCAGTGCACTGCCCAGCCTCTGAGATCCCTCATTGCTCCTCCCTTGGTGGATGAAAGTTTTTAGTGAAATCCAGAACAGAGCTATCTGAACAGAAAGATAAAAAGAACAAAACTATATTGACACAATTTGGAAAATGATCACAAAAATGGTAGAAATCACTATTAGACTCAAGTGTTTTCTCTCTTTCACTGAGTGTAATAAGAGACAAAAGCAAAATAATAGAAGACCAAAAAAAAGGAAAGAAAGGAATTGAAAAAAAATCGGTCTATGAGGTAGATGCCAATAAAAATAATATCAGACAAATTTGAAATCAAGGCTGAAAGTCTTAAAGGAGACAAGAGGAATATTTTATATTCATAAAAGTTATGATCCACCAAAAATATAAAAGTCAGGAAACTTTATGTACCTAATAACAGATTCAAAATATATACAGCAAAACCTGATAGCAGAACAAAAAGCTATTGACAAACCCAAAAGAAAGTGGGAGATATTAACCTATCACTCAAAAATCAACAGATCAAATTTATACAAAAATGTAGATGGAGGGATTAAAAAATACATCAAACAGGTACAGATTTTCTTACCCAACAACAACAACTACACATCCTTTTCAAACACTTACTGAATATTTGCAAGCATTAGCCACATATTAATGAGACCAGTAAAAAAGTTCAATGAATTCCTCAAATTAGAAATTATAGAAGCCACATTCATTGGCCATAATGTACTAAAATTATAAGTTAACCAAAAGGTATATCCCTTCTCTCCTTAGAATTTTAACTTTACTGTTCCAAAAAATTATTGGTTTAAGGAGGAAATCTCAAACTAGTCAGAAATCAAGAATGTGGCCAAAGTAATACTCAGAGGAATTATAGCCTTATATGACTTTATTAGGAAAAAGTGTGCTGAATATCTTCTGCTGGTCTTTCCACATTCACTCTTCCCCTTCTCCATACTGTTTGGACCTGGAGAAAATGACCCTACGGATCGCATCAAAGAGCTCCCCACCCTCTGGAGTCTTCAGCACTGGCAGGTGTCAGAGAAGTGCATAAGGTCAGGTGTCTACTCCCCCAGACTCCCACTGTGGGGTCACTGAAGCTCTTCCTCCTTAGTCTACAGAAGATAGAGGTGTGCACACCTTTATAAGTAGTTCCTTTATTCAACTTTCTTCAAGCAACCCTCTTTCCTGCTAGAAGTTTGCCTGATACAAGACTGAAAACAAATAGTGTTTCAACTCAAGAAACTAGGAAGAAACACACACTCTACCTCTAAAAAAGTAGGAACAGTAATGGATAAAGATAAAAACAGGCGCCTGGGTGGCTCAGTCAGTTAAGCCTCAGCCTCTTGATTTTGGCTCAGGTCATGATCTCAAGGTGGTGGGATCCAGCCCTGTACTGGGCACGAGCTGGGCATGGAGCCTGCTTAAGATTCTCTCTCTTTCCCTTTCCCTCTGCCCCTCCCCTCCTTTGCTTGCATGTGCATGCTCTCTCTCTCTTTAAAAAAATAAAAAGAAAGAAAGAAAAAGAAAAAGATAAAAACAAAAATCATTTATATAGGAAGCTTAAAAGCTACTAGAGTAGGGATGCCTGGGTGGCTCAGCCAGTTAAGCATCTGCCTTTGGCTCAGGTCATGACCGTGGGGTCCTGGGATCGAGTCCCACATCGGGCTCCCTGCTCCTCGGGGAGCCTGCTTCTCCCTCTGCCTGCCACTCCCCCTGCTTGTGCTCGCTCTCTCTCTCTGACAAATAAATAAATACAATCTTAAAAAAAAAAAAAGCTACTAGAGTTGATCAACAAAACAAATGACCAATAAAAGAGAAAACTTCGTGTGGTATTAAAAAAAAAAAAGAGGACAAGAGAATAAGAATGAGGGAGAAACATGAATAACATTAGGAACAGAATATAGACATAATCCAGACACCAAGGAGCTTTTTAAATTATAAGAGAATGGTTTATACAACATTATACCAATACATTTAAGGACGAAGTAGGCCCTAAACCTTTTTAAATGCTTATCCAAAACAAAATAATACCTGAACACAATTGTAAAAGTTATATAGAAAAAAATAATAAAAAATAAAAGTTAGGTAGAGTTAATAGTATTATGTAAAACCCCCGGTTCTGATAATGTTCTATGGTTACATAGGATGTTATCAGTGGGGGAAATGGGATGAAAGTACATGGGAACTCTCTGTAGTATTTTTGCAACTTCCTGTTAGGCTTAAAATATTTCAAAATAAAAACTTTTGAGACTCACACAGTTTTACAAAGTTATAGCAGGTCCTCACTCTAGCCCTCTAGGCTGTGATACCTATTCTCCCAAATAAAACTATAAACAGTAGCTATCCTCAAATTTCTTTATTTTTTATTTTTTATTTAGTTATTTGACAGAGACAGACACAGCGAGAGAGGGAACACAAGCAGGGGGAGTGGGAGAGGGAGAAGCAGGCTTCCTGCTGAGCAGGGAGCCCGATGTGGGGCTCAATCCCAGGATCCTGGAACCATGACCTGAGCCGAAGGCAGATGCTTAATGACTGAGCCACCCAGGCACCCCATAGCTATCCTCAAATTTCTATATAACATGTATATATTGCCATTCCTTTTCATTCCCTCTGTCTACCCTCACAATATATTCAGAGTAATCCATATTATTCATTGTTACTATGGATGTAAATATTATTCCCAGCTGAGCCAAATTATGTACTGGCTACAATGTCCTTTTCCTTTTTTTTTTTTAATTAATTTTTTTATTTATTTGACAGAGAGAAAAGACAGCGAGAGAGGGAACACAAGCAGGGGGAGTGGGAGAGGGAGAAGCAGGCTTCCCACCAAGTAGAGAGCCCGACGTGGGGGTCCATCCCAGGACCCTGGGATCATGACCCGAGCCGAAGGCAGACGCCCAACGACTGAGCCACCCAGGTGCCCCTCCTTTTCCTTTTTTTGTAGCATTTCTTTTTATCCCTAGAGTTAATAACTGTCTGCCTTTTTGGTTGCTTGCTTGCTTGGTTTTCGATGGGTTTTTCTCACTGTCTTCCCCATCCCTTTGGAGATGTCCCTCCTGGTGGCCTCCAGCTTCCTCTGGTTTGGGATAGCTGTCTTCTTGCCCTTTGACATGGCATCTTGTGACTTCTCTTGCCATTATTCTGGGATACAACACATCTATGTTGTGCCCTCTGTTTCCTGGATCCTATGACTTCTTTTTTCTTGGTCGTGGCCTTTCTTTTAGTAGAACACCCTTCAGAGCTTTCTAGGAAAGCATGCTTATGACGTAAAGGGGAACCTGTCATTTCTATTTAGATTTGGGGTTTTCTGAATTGAACTTTTAATTTTTTCTCTCCCATTTTCCATTTATTTGTCTCTTCTTTATTTTTTTAAAGATTTTATTTATTTATTTGACAGAGACACAGCGAGAGAGGGAACACAAGCAGGCAGTGGGAGAGGGAGAAGCAGGCCTCCTGCCGAGCAGGGAGCCCGATGTGGGGCTTGATCCCAAGACTCTGGGACCATGACCTGAGCCGAAGGCAGACGCTTAACGACTGAGCCACCCAGGCGCCCCCATTTATTTGTCTCTTTGTTCTACTTTCCAGGTAATTTCCTCAACTTCATCTTCTGATTCCAGCTCTTCTATTTTTTTGCTAACATATTTTTTAATTCCCAAGAGGTTCTTGTCCTCTGGGTTCCTGCTTAGAGGAAGTTTGCCTGATACTTTTGTTCCATGAATGCAAGATCGTCTAGTACATCTCTGTACTAGAGGTCTGAGATCTTTTTTTTTAAAGATTTTTATTTATTTATTTGACAGAGAGAGAGAGAGAGATCACAAGTAGGCAGACAGGCAGGCAGAGGGAGAAGCAGGCTCCCTGCTGAGCACAGACCCCAATGTGGGGCTCGATCCCAGGACCCTGGGATCATGACCTGAGCCAAAGGCAGATGCTTAACCATCTGAGCCACCCAGGCGTCCCTGAGATTTTTTTTTTTTAAGAAATTTTCTCCTGCATGAGAGGCAGCCTACTTCATGTACATGGTTGCTGTTTTACACCGAGCTTTAGCTCTTGCCCAAAGAGTAGTATACAGATAGGTGGGTTATATATTAAAAATATACATTCAGTATATGAAAGTACATATTATATGCATATTCATCTATCAAGGAACAACTTAAGAAGTGTAAGAGGTAGTCCCTTGCGTTCAAGAAGTATATACAGTGAAGGGTACACAGAGCGTCAGACTTTAAGTGAATAATGGAAACACTTCACAAAATGTTAGGTGAGTGGTCCGCACCAAGCTTGCACTCAGGGCTTCACCACTCCACTCTCTGACCAGCTCTCAAAACGGGAAGATAAGGATGGAAGAAAAAGGCTACCCGCCTTTTGAGGCCTTGCTTCAGCCCTGCCCCACCAAGAAGCTCTCTGAGGTCCGGGACGCGTTCCAGCAAAAAGAAAAAGATCACCAAGAGACACCGGTCGCCCCATTTCAGCGCGCAGGTAGACAGCCCCGAGTTAGACCCTTTCCTCAATTGGCCGGTCTCTAGCAGCAACCCGGGCAGCTTCCAAAAGTCCGATGAGAGCGGGCCCAGCCTCCAGGCTTAGGGCGGTGAGCGGGGCGGGCCGGGGTTCAGCCTGGAGCGGGTCTAGGAGCTCCAGCTGCGGGAAGCCCGGCGCTGGCGGGGGTGGGGGGGTGGGGGGGAGCGAGTTCGTACCTCAGTTCTCTCTCTCTCTCCTCTCTCTCTGCAGGACGCGGGCCGTCTGCGGCTGCGCTCGCCCGCCCCCTCTCTAGCCCGAGGCCAGACTTGTTGGCGGCGGGGCTTCCCACTCACCCCTGCGTGGGGGCTCCCGCAGGCAGCCGGGGGTGGAGGGGAGGAGGAGGCCCGAAGGTGCGGGGTTAGGGAGGGAGAGGAAAAAGGAGGAAGGGGAAGACTGGGGGGGTCCCACGGCCAGCGGCTCAGAGGAGGGCCACCAGTCGTCATGGCCATTGTCACGGACCCCCCCGCCACGCCCACGCACGGGGGGATGGGCCGGGCCCTGGATGTCACCTGGGAGGGACATCCATCCACAAACTGGATCTGGACCCTGTGTGTGCCTCTTCCCCTCCAGCACTCCCACCCCAACTCCCGATGCTGAGCCTCTGGGCTGGGTCAGTCCTCCCCACCTGGGAAACCTCTGGCAGTCCCGGTGAAATCAGGGCCCTGCTTTCTCCAAAAAAGCTCTGAATAATAAGGGGGGAGGGGAGAAAGCCAGAGGGTAAATCAGGAAAGTAATAACAATAGTCACTGTCGGGGTCTCGGCCACTGTCGAAGTCTCTGCCGCGGTGCTGTCGCTGAGCTACGTCAGCAGACCTGGGCCCACCTAAATCTTTCCATTCCTTCCCTACGTTTGGTCCCATTAGTTTGCGTTTAGACATCGATTCCAATGAAAAACAATCCGGGGTGTAGGCAAATATTTATCTACACAGATGTTTAGCACGGCTCTTGGTAATGTTGAAAAATTGGAAGCTACCTAAGTGGCCAACAGTACGCCATTGATTGTAAATCATGGTACATCTTTTTAGTGAAATTTATGCTCACGTTTAAAGTCATTTTTGGAAGAATACTTAACGATAAACAGAAAGCGTTCACTACGAAGTAAGGGGGGGCAGTTTACAAAACAATTTCTGTTTAATAAAGAAAACATATGGACATAATTTGACTGGACAAAGACTAGAAAATAGTTTTCTCTAGGTGGCTGGATGCTAAGCATCAATTTTCCCTAAGGGTAAGAAGGAAAGAAGTTATTTTAGAATTCTCGACTGCTCCTCGTGGAATCCCCTCTCCCTCTTGCCTGCTCGGGCTGTCATTCGGGGAGAAGGGTACTCGCTTGCCTACCCTCCGCGTCCCCCGGCCCCGGCCCGCCACGTGCGGGGGAACCCACACTTCCAAGGTGCGAGACAAGCCGGGGCTCAGAGAGCGTGGGGGCTGTGTGGCTGGCGGGACCCCTGCCTTCTGCTGGGGGGTGGGGTGGGGCGCGGGCCAGGGTCGTGGCGTCTCCACCCTTCTCACCCCGAGTGTTGATTTCGGGAATCGATCGGAAATTACAAGGCCAATTAAATGCCCTCCGATTTAGAGTTCTGGTTAGGCCCGAGAGGCTTCAAACAGCCCCTCAGTCCCTTGGAGGTCTCCGCCGCGGTGACCTTTGGCATCCCCTCACCCGGAAATCGCCGAGGGCAATCACTGTCGGTGGGAGGGGTTGTGCCGCCCCTCCCCCGCCGCGGCCCCCACCCCCGCCCCTGAGGCTGGCGGGGAAGGAAGGTCTTAGCAGCTCGGAACACTCGCCAGATCCACGCCCACTCGAGACCACAAAGCAAGGCGGGGGTGGAATCCGGGGTGGTCGCTGGGCCCCTCGGGGACGCAGGCAGGAGAGGGTGTCCTGGCCATCTGCTGGCCCCGAGGCATCTGCTTGCGGGTCCCTAGGAGCAGTGAACGTATTCTTCACAACCTGTCATGTTGTCCACCCCATCCCCCAACAAACTGGCCGCCCTATTCTGTGCTTTTCTCTTTCTGCCTCAATTCCCCCGTTGGAGGCTGCTAGCTGTTTCTGGAGTTTTCCAATTCAAATGCTTATTAGCTTTGCACCCCAATGGAGCCTTTCCAAATGGGGCCAACAAAGAGGAAGAGCTGACAATGGCAAATGTTAACCGAGATAGCGAGATAGCGTCTACCTTGCATATTTGTTTGTTCACAGAAGCCTTAGCGATAATAATAGAGTCCCACCTCCTCATTTGACAGATAAACAAACTGAAGCCAGTGGAGTGACAGGCCAGGCCTGGATGGTATGACACCTTCATTGCTTAAAGACAGCCTTGAAAGAATTCAAATACGACCTGGGGAAGCTTGTTAGGAGGGTTTTCCTATCTAATTTCCCTCTGCCTAGTGCCTAATGCCTGGAAAATTGTAGTTTTTATCTGTTTTAAATGAAGAGCTGTATGTACCAATCTCTGTATAGACATACACCTGCTGGTGAGAGTTTGGATTCTCTTTGGCCTAGCATTATATTGTGAGCTCTTCCCAATGTCATGCTGGTTTGTAGAAAGAATGCCAAACATTCTTTGAAAAACTTCAACAGCCACCTAGTACCCCATTGTATGGATGTGCTACAAGCCCTGTTGCTGAACCTTTATGTTGTTACCAGTTTTCGTTACCAACAACAGTGCTGCGCAGGCAAAAACACGTTTGTTCACAAACCTCTGCCCTTCTGACCCGGAAGAATGGATTCCTTGAACTGGAGTTACCAGGTTACAGACTAGACTGTCTTAAGGCTTTGGATGCACAGTGCCTAACTGCTTTCTAAAAGGATTGTGCCAGTTTTATATTGTTCCTGGTAGAATGAGTGTGCCCACCTCCTTTGACTACTGGTGATGTTGAGAACTTACTGAGTGCATGAAAGTAACAAGGTCAAGAAGCAGCTAGATGGTGGCCATATGGGATCTTCCAGAAGGATCACAGGGTAGTGTACTTTTTTTTTTCTTTTGAGAGAGAGGGCACAAATGGGGGTGGAGGGGCAGAAGGAGAGGGAGAGAGAGAGAGGGGGGCTCGATCCCAGGACCCTGGGATCACGACCTGAGCCGAAGGCAGACGCTTAACGACTGAGCCACCCAGGCACCCCGAGAGAAAATCTTAAGTAGGCTCCAAGCCTAGCACCGAGCCCAATCTCATGATCCTGAGATCATGACCTGAGCTGAAATCAAGAGTCAGATGCTTAACCAACTGAGCCACCCAGGCGCCCCTGTGGTGAACCTTCTTTACTGCATCTTGAACCCACGGTGCTTGGCATCTCTAGCACCCAGAACCTTGCATGTTGTTGACTGAGTAAATGCGTTCCCTCCTTGCCTCCCACCTCTCACCCCCAATCCCACAGGTCATACTCAGTAGATCTCTGGACTGTCACCGCCGTCTGCTAGCACAAGGCATAATAAATTCATCACTGTGCTGTCTTTTCCTTCCTTGTCTTCACAGATGCTGTGTTTTCCTATTTGTTCCTTTGCTTTGTGTCCTTGTCTTCCCTCTCCGGGCTGTCAGATATCCTGGGTAGCTGCTGTCACTCTTACATAGGGACATTTTGGTTCCACAGTAGTGACAATAAAGGGAAGGCCAGATCTTGTCTTTCTTTCATGCACTTGTCCATTCGTTTATATTATATCCAGGGCACTATGCTTACTGGAAACGTAGAAGGAAATAATACCGACTTTAATATGCAACATTTATTGAACATGTACTAAATGCCATGCACTGTGTAGGAACACAGTTTTACTTAATCCGTATCATAGCCCAATTAGGTAAGTACTATAATTTCCCCCGTCTTGTAGATAAGGGAACTGATGCCTACAGAAGTTGAAGGTCACACAGCTGGTGAAATGGTGGAGCCTAGACCCAAATCCAAGCAGGTGGCACTTAAAGCTAGATTCCAGAAGAGTGGGGAATGTTCCAGGCTGAAGGAATAGAATTAGTAAAGGCCCTGGGGCAGAGAACAGTTTGGCTCATTGGCCAGAGCACAGAGTTCCAAGAGGAGTGTGTCTCACAATGAAACCGGAGGCCTTGTGGTTAGGGTGAAAGGTGTCTTTTTTAAAGATTTTATTTATTTATTTGAGAAAGAGAGAGAGAGAGAATACGAGTGGGGGGAGGGGCAGAGGGTGAGGGAGAAGCTGGCTTCCCGCTGAGCAGGGAGCCCCACGCGGGACTCGATCCCAGGACCCCAAGATCATGACCTGAGCCAAAGGCAGACACATACGTTGCGCCACCCAGGTGCCCCAGGGTGAAAGGTTTTGAATTATAAATGTGAAGTTAGTTAAAGGTGCTCAAGCAAAGAAGTGATAACAGATTTGTGATTTGAAAAGATGCCTGTGGCCTGGCTGGGAAGCAAATGATTTGGGGAGGGGCGAGAATAGATGCAGTAGCTATCCCTTGGGTCCAGGTTGAGACGATGGGCCCTCGGTTCGGAAATGAACTGTATGGATGTGAGGTGTGACAACCAGGTTCCTAGGACAGTAGGTGATGGGACCATTCCTAGGACAGGGATATCTGGTGGGCAGTCAGGTTTGTAGGAAAGATCTTAAGTTTGGTTTCAGATGTGTTGAAATCAGTTGCTTCCAAGGCACACAGATTCCAAGTAAGAAGTCAGATCAAGGGACGCCTGAGTGGCTCAGTCGGTTAAGCGGCTGCCTTCAGCTTAGGTCATGATCCCAGGATCCTGGAATCGAGCCCCACATGGGGCTCCTTGCTTAGCAGGGAGTCCACTTCTCCCTCTGCCTGCCGCTCCCCCTGCTTGTGCTCTCTCTCTCTCTCTCTCTCTCTCTCGCTTGCTCTTTCTAACAAATAAATAAATAAGAACTTAAAAAAAAAAAAGGTCAGGTCAAAATGTAGAAATTATCAGGGTAGAGATGACCACTGGAGCCAGGGAGGGCAAGGCAGGAGACCGGAGTGATAGTGTGCAGTGAGAAGACAATGCAGGATGCCGGCATTTACAGATGAAGTCAGGAAGGGACCCTGTGAAGGCTCCAGAGGAAACAGGAGTGGCCAGACATCGGGAGGATTGATATGTTTCAGATGCAGACTCAACCTCTCTGACACCAGGTGGACATTAGAATATCCATGGGGTCTGGCTGGAAGGCAGGACCGGAAGTACCTTGACCTCTTTCTGGGCTCACACACTCTGAGGTTGCCTCTGCCCCCATGTGTTTCAGCAGGACAGGATTTTGAAGTGACTTTGAGGGCCTTTCTTTGTCGTTTCTTTCAGATTTTTACATTTATAGTCTCACCTAACAACAACAGAAAAGGGGGGTAATTTCACAAAAGAACACTTCTATTTCACTGTATACACTTTCATTACTCATAGTTCCATTATGTGTACTATTAGCCATTAACAAATAAATACAATGGAACATTTAAAAAATATCTTCAGAACTGCACTAAACAGAAATAGTGAATCAAATTCTGAACCCTAACCTTTAGCAAACACCAATGTACAAGTCCCAATTTTTTTCCTATATCCTTCAATGACCAGCCTCATTTAGGCACTATTTTTTCCTCAACAAAACTGATACTGTCCACAGTCTTTGAGTCCCAGCCATGCAAGACGCACAGCTGCTGAGATGCTCCCCATTAGGTGCTTGGTAAGTATTTCATGAGTGTGGGACGTTGGGGAGGTAGGGAAGAGAAGAATGGGAAGATATTCTTGCCAAAGAGAGCCCATAATTTGGTAGTAATGATTTTATTTTTTTTTAAGATTTTCTTTAAATTACTAAGGGATATTTGGTTAAATTATGGCACTATGCTTATTTTCTATGAAATTGGTGGAAAATAAATTTTTGTGAGCTCTGAATCAAATAGGCATGCGAATATCAAATGCTCTACGGGAGACGAATAGTTTTACATAGTGTATAAAGACCAGTGGATTTGTGTTTGAAATGAAAAAATTAACTTAAATCACCCTGCGTGTTGGTGGTATGCAGTGCATCCTGCATGGGAGCTGATTTCAGCATATTTGCTTTTTAGCAGTTTATCAAGCAATCATTAAGTGAGTTAACTCCACATCCAGGGAATGCTGATGGCAGCATTAGCCATAAATAAATAAGCTAATATGTACCATAGCTAAATGAATAGACTTTTCCTTGGTGTTTTATGGCCTGAAAAGTACGCAGCTTTTCATTAAAGGAATCATTTGAAAATGTGGAAACTGATACCGCCACAGTTCAGTGCTCTCTGCCCATTGATAATGGGCTCTGTATTCGTTGTGGGGATGGGAGACTGATGTCCATTTACTTTAGCAAAGATTGTTATTGAATGAAACCTTTAATGGGGGCGTTTATGATCCCACTCAGCTAAGAGCTCCGGGCTGCCTTAGAATAGTCTTTCCCTCCACCTTGACAGCTCTCAGACAATCAATACAGGTAATATGTCAGCTGGTGGTCAGCAGCCCTGTATGTAGAAAGGTAGAGCCGAGATAGAAACTGACAGGTAGCCACTTAGAGAGGGGGTATGGGGTAAACACTGAAAGTGAAGCTTCTCTCGGGAGTGAGGGAGTGTCCAGCCCTCACATTACAGTCAGTGCTGGGATCCCAAAGGAAGAGACTAGGAACAAAGACTAGCTAACGGGAAAAGCCATTCGGAGCTTAGGAAAGGCCTTCCATCTGGGTGGTACTTTTTTCTTTTTCTTGGGGGGGGGGTGGTACTTTTAGCACCCCAGAATTCAGATGGTTTGTCCATTTGTAGTATCTGTCATTGTCTCATTTTGTAAAAAAATATTTTTTAAGTAACCTCTACACCCAATGTGGGGCTTGAACTCACAACCCCGACATCAAGAGTTGCATGTGCCCCATTTTTTTTAATTTTTAAAAATTGTGGTGAAATAGGGGCACCTGGCTGGCTCAGTTAGTAGAGCATGCACTGTTGATCTCGGGGTTGTAAGTTCGAGCCCCACGCTGGGTGTAGAGGATACTTAAAAACAAAATCTTGGGGCGCCTGGGTGGCTCGGTTGTTAAGTGTCTGCCTTCAGCTCAGGTCATGGTCCCAGGGTCCTGGGATCGAGCCCCGCATCGGGCTCCCTGCTCAGTGGGGAGCCTGTTTCTCCCTCTCCCACTTCCCCTGCTTGTATTCCCTCTCTCCTGTTTCTCTCTCTGTCAAATAAATAAATGCAATCTTTAAAAAAGAAAAAAATCTTAAAAAAACTGTGGTAAAATACACGTAACAAGTTACCATCTTAACCGTTTTTAAGTGGCGCTGAGTACATTCACATTGTTGTGCAGTGAGCACCACCATCCAGCCCTAAAAGTCTTTTCATCTTGCAAACCTGAAACCCTGTCCCCACTAAACAATAACATGGCTTTCGCCGTTCCCCAGCCCCTGGCAGTCGACACTCTACCTCCTGTCTCTATGAATCTGAGCGCTCCAGGTACCTCATAGAAGTAGCCCAGTATTTCTTTTCTTGTGACTGGATTATTTCACTTGGCATAATGTCCTCAAGGTTCGCCCCATGGTGTGGCACCTATCAGAATTTCCTTCCTTTTTAGGGCGCCTGGGTGGCTCAGTCGTTAAGCGTCTGCCTTCGGCTCAGGTCATGATCCCAGAGTCCTGGGATCGAGCTCCACATCGGGCTCCCTGCTCAGCGGGAAGCCTGCTTCTCCCTCTCCCACTCCCTCAGCTTATGTTCCTGCTCTCGCTGTCTCTGTCTCTGTCAAATAAATAAATAAAATCTTAAAAAAACCAAACAAACAGAATTTCCTTCCTTTTTAACACTGAACAGTATCCTATTGTACGTATATATCACATTTTTATTTATTTATTTTTAAGATCAAGCTCCACGTTGGGCTCCCTGCTCTGCAGGGAGCCTGCTTCTCCCTCCCCCTCTCCTTCAGTCTGTCACTCCCACTGCTTGTACTCTGTCAAATAAATAAATAAAATCTTAGAAAAAAAAAAAGAATGGGAATGGCCAGAAGACATGAACAGATACTTCCCAAAGAAGACATACAAATGGCCAACAGACGCATGAAAAAATGCTCCACATCACTTGGCATCAGGGAAATCCAAATCAAAACTACAATGGGATACCACCTCACACCAGTCAGAGTGGCTAAAATTAACAAGTCAGGAAATGACAGATGTTGGCGAGGGTGTGGAGAAAGGAGAACCCTCCTATACTGTTGGTGGGAATGCAAACTGGTACAGTCACTCTGGAAAACAGTGTGGAGGTCCCTCAAAAAGTTGAAAACAGAGCTACCCTACGACCCAGCAGTTGCACTACTGGGTATTAACCTCAAAGATACAAATGTAGTGATCCGAAGGGGCACGTGCACCCCAATGTTTATACCAGCAATGTCCACAATAGCCAAACTATGGAAAGAGCCCAGATGTCCATCAACAGATGCATGGATAAAGAAGATGTGGTACATATACATAATGGAATTCTACTCAGCCATCAAAAAAAAAAAAAAGAAATCTTACCATTTGCAACGACGTGGATGGAACTAGGGGGTATTATGCTAAGCGAAATAAGTCAATCAGAGAAAGACAATTATCATATGATCTCACTCATATGCGGAATTTAAGAAACAAAACAGGATCACAGTAGAAGAGAGGGAAAAATAAAACGATGAAACCAGAGAGGGAGACAAACCATAAGAGACTGCTAATCATAGGAAACAAACTGAGGGTTGCTGGAGGGGAGGGGGGTGGGGGGATGGGGTAACTGGGTGATGAACATTAAGAAGGGCACGTGATGTAATGAGCACTGGGTGTTATATAAGACTGATGAATCACTGACTTCTACCTCTGAAACTAATAATACATTATATATTAATTAATTGAATTTAAATTAAAAAAATTAAAATTAAAATAAAAATAAAAGAATGGGAGACAGAAACAGTAGCCTTCCTCTAAAGGAGAAACTGGAACAACCTTGGAAGACACCTTGCCCATTTTTAGCGGAATAAAGTTTCAAAATCAAATGGAAGAATTTGGCTCTGGCACCTTTGAATCAGATAACCCACAAGAGTGGAAGTCACCAAGAGGACTCCTGCCCACCTTCCCCAGTTCGGATACTCAATCTTGCAACAGTCAGAGGTTGAGAAAACCTTTGCAAAGGAAAAATCCTGCTGTTGTCAAAAACAAGCTCAAAGTGATGTGGGTGGACTGTGTTTGCCTTCTTAGTTGTCTTGCTGCATCTAACTGGTTAAAAATGAGGAAAGATCACATATTTGGTTCTAAAATCTTACCTGTTATTTTTATTAGCATTTTAAAAATAATGGATGTAGATATATGTAGAATAGGACATACTGTGGGAGCAAGTGCAAGAACATGTAGCATTTTTGTAAAATGCTTGTTTGTAAAAATTAAGAACGGAATTTTAATCCCTTTGATATATTCAGTGTAGAAATTTGTTCTTCTGAGCTTTGGATAGGGTTCAAGCAATCACAGTTCAGTGTAATTAGTGCCCCTAAGAAGTCATAAATAACTCTCAAAAGTGCTTAAAAATCACCATGAATGAAATACTGTACAACCCGTAATGTCAAAATGAGGCTCACCGATAATAGGTGGTCTAGGACAGTATTTGTGATCTCATCTCTATCATCTTGTGAAGGCAGCTCTTCCCAGCCCCACCCTGCCCTGCACTGCTTGGGTACCAAGGGAGCTGACTTTATGGCTACAAAGCTGAGCCCAGTGCAGGCCTCACAGAGGTCCCGAGCATCTGTCTGCTTTGATAGCTTTGTTCATTGCAACCGGCAACTTCTCCCAGTCCTAGAAGGACGCCCTGAGGGCCCATTAAGAGCTCCATCAATATCAGGGAGACCACTTTACTTTGAGCCTAGTTATTTTTCCAGGGTTCAGATGTCCCTATTTATGCACTTTTTAAAAAAAACTCTAATGAACGAATGGATGATATTTATCATCAGACTTAGACTCAGATTGGGAAAATAACCAGAGGAACTAACTCACAGAAGGCTTCTAAATTCCATCAATCAACTCAGAGCTGCAGAAGGAGTTCTATATTTCCAACAGTAAAATGATAAAACTGGGTTCTGTTGGTATCCATTATTCCAAGGAAGAGCACTGTTGTGCC
Organism: Phoca vitulina; assembly: GCF_004348235.1. Classification (NCBI taxonomy): domain Eukaryota; kingdom Metazoa; phylum Chordata; class Mammalia; order Carnivora; family Phocidae; genus Phoca; species Phoca vitulina. Next base: position 20,724,842 of record NW_022589728.1, read on the forward strand.
TGCAATCTGCATTCTAATGGTTCCTCCTAATGAACAGTTTTTGTGATTTTGCCAAGTCACCCAGCTACTCAGTTTTACCCATTGCTATGCTGTAGGGACTAGGAAGAGAAATCAAATACAGCCACAGTTCTCAAACTTTAATATGGATTGCTGGGTCCCGACCCCCAGAGTCTCTGATTCAGGGGATACGGGGTAGGGCTAGAGAATTCGCCTTTCTTTTTTTCCCTAAGATTTTATTTATTTATTTGAGAGAGAATGAGAGACAGAGAGAATGAGAGGGGGAGGGTCAGAGGGAGAAGCAGACACCCCGCTGAGCAGGGAGCCCGATGCGGGACTCGATCCTGGGACTCCAGGATCATGACTTGAGCCGAAGGCAGTCGTTTAACCAACTGAGCCACCCAGGCGCCTGAGAATTTGCCTTTCTAATAAGTCCCCAGGTGACGTTAACACTGCTGGTTCAGGAATCATACTTTTTGAGAACCACTGAAAGGACAGATATCAACAATAAAATCGGCATAATTCTGTCTCCCTTTTGCCTGACTGACAAGAGAAAGGAAATGGCTTTAGTAAGTATCATCCAGAATGAAAGTCATGTCATTTTATTTAATCTTCATCACCCTACAACATAATTATGACATTATTTTACAGATGAGAATGTTAAACCTCAGAAATGAAATGACTTGCCCAGCATTATGCAAATGAGGAAATGGCAGACAAAGTAAGTTTGTCCAACCCCAAAATCTGTATTGTATGCGTTATGTTCCAACAATATCCAGCCAGTGTAATTGTATCAGCCCAGAGCTTTAATTTCATCCTACTTTTATGTAATGGTTAGTCTTCTAAATTGACTGCCTTAGTCTTTTTTAGGATTATCGTTATAAGTGACTCAAATTATCTTTAAAAATAGATAAGATACACATTTAAGGGGCATCTGGCTGGCTCAGTCCATAGAGCATGTGATTCTTCATCTCAGGGTGAGTTCAAGCCCCACACTGGGTGTAAAGCTTACTTAAAAAAAAAAAAAAGATGAGATACACATTTTCAATAAACGCAAGAGAGCTTAAGGTAATTACCAAAGAAGGATGTTGTAAATTGACTGCATTTTCCAAACCAAAAATTGAGATATGGAACCTGATCAGGATGATCCAAACTTTGTGGAAACAGGTCAGATTAAGCCTGGTTGGTCCATGTAAAGTATTATTTGGCATGTAGGCATTTTGGAGTGACTGTTAGAAAAGGGCAAAAAAACCATTATTACCTTCCTTTGCTACTATGCTAGTTCAAAGAACAAAGTACTTAATTTGAATGATTCAACTAGTGAAAAAATGGGCATCACACGAGTTCCTGATGCCTTGCTTTACTGTTTGATTGTAAAAATGAACTGGCAGTCAAAGAAAGGCTGCCTAATTACAGGATGAGCCCCGATCTTTTCCAAAAGACTATTGTTCCTACTTAATTAACATGAACTAAAACAGTCCTAAAACAACAGGGCACATTCCCATTAGGATAAATTACTCAGCCCTGGTCAACGCAGCAGAGGATTCCCCAGACGAGAATCTGTCACTGCCTCTCCACCTGCACTACAGCTCTCTCTAAAGGACTCTGCTACAGCTGGGGGCCTCCCTCTGGACGGGGCATCTGTTCCATATTGAATTTGCTCCATTTTGAAAGCCATGGACCATGGATAAAGGGTGAAGAAAAATCCTAAGCAGTCAATAGCACCATGGCTAGGGATGTGACATAATAGCTTAGTAGCTACGGTCGCCAATGAACACTCTCATTCTGGTCTCAAATGTCCCATGTGAATATTTAAAAGTGGGTTTGTTGTTTGCTTTGATATAGGGATAATTGATAGAAAAAGGCTATGTCCTTAGCAGGATTCATAGTTGAGCATACTGGTTCGTTCGTTCGTTAGGAAGCTGGGTGGTGGAGGGGGCAGACCTGGCTTTGTCCCTTGGAGGCGAAGGCTGCGTCACTTCCTTACTCTAAGCCTTGATTTCCTTCTCTGTAGATGGCGAGCTCAGTGGTACCATCTCTCAGGGTTCACGCTCATTTACAAATATTGGCTAATATTACCCACATGAAATGAGTCTCTCTCTCACATATTAGCAAAGATATTGCCCAAGGTTTGTTATCAGCCTCATGATAACTGATATGGCACATTTTTCTTTTCAGTGGGCCTCCTTTTTTTACATTCTATATACTAGTATGAACCGGCTAATTAGACCTGAAAAGAGTCCACTGGTCTCTCCATCAGGAATGAAATCAGGTTTGGGGCGCCTGGGTGGTTCAGTCGGTTAAGCGTCTGCCTTCGGCTCAGGTCATCTCAGGGTCCTGGGATCGAGTCCCATCGGGGTCCTTGCTCAGCAGGAAGCCTGCTTCTCCCTCTCCCTCTGTCTGCCGCTCCCCCTGCTTGTGCTCACTTGCTCTCTCTCTGACAAATAAATAAAATCTTAAAAAAAAAAAAAAAGAAATTGGGTTTAAAACTAGAGCAATACAAAAACATTTATTTTTTAGTCGATTGCAGTTCTAAACCTTTCTTCATTTGGTAATAATTTTTCTTCCCCAGTTACAAAGCTCACAGATGATGAGGTGGTGAATAAGTAACTTCTGCGTCCTCTGAGTAATTCTGTACGGTGCTAAACAAATTAACAGGCATTTGCCATGTGATGGGGGAAGGAGTGGGAACTAGCGGTTGAAAATGAATCCAAAAGAGATGGGAGATTAATTTATGTCTGAACACTTAGTTACAATACTAATGAAGCTCAAGGTTGAATGATTTTTAAAGACTTTATTCTATGAAGAATAGACCAGGTAATGGCCAGAGCCATATTACAACTGGGGACCCAAGGCAACTAGTAGAGAAAAGGTCTTTTCCATCACAAAATCAAACTCTACTCCCGGTCCCCAAAATAAAATATAGTCCCTCTCTCAGTGTTTGTGTTGAGTTTCCAGACCTGGAAGCTCAATATTAATAGCCAGCTCTCACTATTTCTAGATAAATTCACCAAAACTCCATTCTTGTGAAACACATTTCTGTGAAAGCTGGCGAAATAAATCTGATAAATTCAGTTTATTGGCCAGTTCCATTTTTCTATTTCTCATATCAGTATAACGATCATCTGTTCATACAACACACCCAAAAGCAAGAAAAACGAAGACCAAATCCTAGCCTTTGGTTTTACATTGTCCCCATACTTCTGAGGGCTAGTAGCCTTCATGAAGCTTCACGTGGGAGTAGAATGCTTCTTGATCTGGGAAGGTTTTTCCACAGATGCTGCAAGAGCAGCCCTCATCCTCCTTGTGTGAACGGCGGACGTGACTGTCATGGGCAGCGTGGGATGCAAAAGATTTACCACAGTGCTTGCATTTGAAGGGCTTTTCCCCGGAGTGCTGCCTGATATGCGTGCGGAGAATGCTGGAGGCAGTGAACCTCTGCAGAGAACAAAAAGCAGAAGAAAAGGTAAACTTCCTTCACCTGGGCAGCCAACGTCTAGACAAAGGGCTTAATTTCACCGTTACTGACCCTCAGTTCTCCGATGGATGAATCATGGATGAATCTGGGCTTTAAGGCTATAGAGCATGCTTGGTCAACAGTAGTAGCCTTAATAAAAAAGGGTTTGACTGACAGAGGCTCAGGAACCTCCATTTAAACAGGCAATTCCAATGCCGGTGGACCTAGGACCACAGCCCAAGAGAACGTGCATTACAGGAGTAACTACTATTGGCCAAGGTCTCTGCATCAGTCAGCATCTTACTGATTTTTTCTTTTCTTTTTTAAGATTTTATTTTTAGGTAAATCTTTCCACCCTACACGAGGCTCGAACTTACAACTCCAAGATCAAGAGTTGCCTACTCCACTGACTGAGCCAGCCAGGCGCTCTGGTTTCTTTCTTTCTTTTTTAACTTAAACTTTCTGAGGGGCACCTGGGTGGCTCAGTTGATTAAGCAGCCGACTCTTTTGATTTTTGGCTCAGGTCACGATCTCAGGATCGTGGGATCGAGCCCCAGGTCAGGCTCTGCACTGGGCATGGAGCCTGCTTGGGATGCTCTTCCTCTTCAATCCACCCCTCCTCCCAGCTCACACATGCTGGCTCTCTAAAAAACAAACAAAAACTTAAAACTTTATTAGAGATTCTGTGCACCCTTTACCGAGTTTCCCTCAGTGCTCACCTCTTACACAACTATAGTAGTGTCATAACCAGGGTGCGGGTGTTGACCGTTCAGACACAGAACAATTTCATCAAAGGACGCCTCATGTTGCCCTTTTAGAGCCATACTGATCCCCCCCACTCCCACTTTTTTCTTGAGCCGTAGCCATCACTAATCTGTTCTCCATTTCTATCATTTTATCGCTTCAAGAGTATTACTTTTGGGATTGGCTCTTCTCACTGAGCATAATTCTCTGGCGATCCACGGAGGCTGGTGTGTGTACAACAGTCCATGCCTTTTTAATTGCTGGGTAGTACTCCCTGGTGAGGATGTACCCCAGTCCGTTCAACCACTTACCCGTTGAAGGACGTCTGGGTTGTTTCCGGGCTGGGTTCTCATGAATAAAGCTGCGACAAGCATTTGTGTACAGGTTAAGCCTTCATTTCTGAGATAAGTGCCCAGGAGGATAATTGCTGGGTTGTATGGCAGTTAACGAGCTTAGTTTTTAGTGAAACTGCTGAACTTTTCCAGAATGGCTGTCACACTAGTACTTTGCTGTTTTTACATCTTCTCTTGGCCACTTCTGTTCTTTTCCTGATTTATAACCTTTCTCCTCATTCATTTCAGTACTATGCTCTGACCTTTGGTCACTTTCAGGTAGTACATGAGAGATGTAATTACTCTGTTTTGGGGTCCACTGACAGTGACAGAAAACACCAGGTGAAACTGGTGGCTTCAGATTTGGGGCGCTGGGAGAGAAGCACCACACACTGAGGGGGGTCTGGAGCTGGGTCACTACCTAGTAAGATGCACAAGCTATACTTGTTTGGAACATGGTCAGTCTTTATCAGCATAAGTAACTGGAGTCTAAACCGGGATGCCAAATAACTCGTTCATGTCCTAAGTGGATTTAATTCCCCCTCAGTGCATCCCTCAACCCCAGCTGAGCTAGAAGTCCAAGGTGGGGATCAGAGTAAGAACTCCAGAAACAGGATGTGTTGTGGGGCTATTTTGACCTTGCTCTGGAAATCCTGCTGGACAGAATTTATCCCTCAGGATAGCCTGCCTTTTTCATACAAATGCACGGTCATCTCCTTCAGTCTGTGCTGGTTGCCCCTGGTCTACTTCTATCTCAGCCGCATTTCTCTCTGTTGATAATTTCCATGTTGTTGACATGCAATTTCTTTGGCAGTATTGTTTCCCTAAGCCTGGTACACTCAATGTTTTATGCTGCTGTGAGAAGCTTAGATGGCCTACATTTCTTTTATGGCTTTATTATAAAAAATTTAAGTAACTTGATGATAGGATCAGTCTATCCCAGTGCTATCCAATAGGACTTTCTGCAGGGACGGAAACGTTCTATGTCCATGCTATTCAGTTTGGTGGTCACTAGCCACATGGGGCTATTGAGCACTTAAAATGTGGATTGTGCAACCAAATTATGGAATTTTTCCATTTTATTTCATTCTTATTAAATTAAATAGTCGCATATGGTTAATAGCTAACTAAGCATTGGACAGTATAGATGTTTATCATCAAAATAGGACATGAGGTGTTTTGGTATAATTTCTAAAGCATGGTCAAACTATGGTTCTATTCTACCAACCCCTAACCACATATTTGTCTCTTCATTTTTATCATTCAATATTCCGTATAATGTACATTAGTTTCCACTTCGGCAATGTTGGTCTAGAAAGTTGAGAGTCTGTGCTCTTAAATACCATGTAATCATGTCTGCAATCATCAGGTCTCCCTGTAAACTAGGAGTGTATTTTTTTTTTTAAATTTTGTTTGTTTATTTAAGTAATCTCTACATCCAATGTGGGGCTTGAACTGCCCGACTCTGAGATCGAGAGTCTCATGCTGTACCAACTGAGCCATCCCAGCACCCACAGGGGTGTATTTCATTACACATGTCTTAAATGCCAATTTGGTCATAGGAGGTCCCATCTGACCATCTTAAGCAAACTGGAGCACTTTTTAGGGGTGGAAATGGGGACTGGACTGATAATGGACTAATCAAGATCTCCTTATAAGCCAGGCTTTATGCTTCAAGTTCTTATCCATGAACATCCAAACAGGGCTCAAGGCAGATCCCTTGGAAGGAGGTTCCATTTACCTTTGTACAATACACACACTGGTATGGTCTGTCTCCAGAGTGGACTCTTGTATGTTTGTTCAGGCTGGAAGACTGAGAGAAACATTTCCCACACGTAGAACACTAAGGTGTAAAAAAACCACACAGTTAAAATCAACGTCTTCATTTTACCATTATGTTTCTCTGGGAGTAAAGGTGAAATATTGTATTTATCCAGTGTATGTCTGTAGGCAGAGGTTACAGAACTCAGACTGAGGGACCTTTAAGGTAGTGGAAAGACAACCCAGGGCCACACTGATGATTCTGGAAGTATGGGTTCTGGTCAGATGTTTGAGTTAATACTGCAAAAAGAACAGATCAAATATAAAGCCTAAATACATGATTTGGAAAATAAGATTAGGGGACTCTCTGTGAATGAGGACAAAAAAAATTAAAAGTTAAGCACAGGGAGGTAGATTCAACCTAATATCTGGCCAAAAGGAGTTCCAGGAGAGAACAAAGATCTATAAGACAGGAAATAACCAAAGAATGAACAAGAAAATTTCTGTCAGTTTAGGACTCGTGCCTTCAAATGGAAAGAGTACTTTGTACTTCACTGATTATAAAGCAGGAAAAAAAGAAAAAGACATCCAACCTGACATGTTCTGTTAAAATTTCAGAATTCCAAAGATAAAGAACAATTTCCACAAAGAAGAAACCAGTTACTTATAAACCGGTAAGAAACAAATTGCCATCAAATGATAAGAGAAAACAGGAAAGATGCCTTGAAGGTTTTTGAAAATCTTTTCTAAAACTCTGTATCTAGCCAAACTATCAAAAACATATGCAAGTAGGGCACCTGGGTGGCTCAGTTGGTTGGGTGACTGCCTTCGGCTCAGGTCATGATCCTGGAGTTCCGGGATTGAGTCCCGCATCGGGCTCCCTGCTCAGCGGGGCGTCTGCTTCTCCCTCTGACCCTCCTCCCTCTCATGCTGTCTCTCATTCTCTCTCTCTCAAATAAATAAAATCTTTAAAAAAAAACAAACATATGCAAGTAAAATATCCTCAAAGAAGGGGCATCTGGGCAGCTCAGTTGGTTAAGTGTCTCTTGATCTCAGCTCAGGTCTTGATCTCAGGGTTGTGAGTTCAAGCCCTGCACTGAGCTCCATGCTGTGTGTGGAGCCCACGTAAAAGAAAAAACAGGACTAAAAAAATATCATTACACAATTAAAAAACTACATTTTCCACTTGTAATTAGAAATCCTAGCAAAACCAGAAAGGTTAGAAGTCAAAAACAAAATACAAAGAAAGTTAGAAGTCTGGCATAATTTTGAGCAATTGATGGAATATGAGTAACAGTGATTTTTGGAAAAACAGGCTTTTCTCCATTGGTCAGGAATTTCAGGAGGTTGGAGAGAAAGGACATTCTAAATTCCTGGATAAACTTTTGGGACTCATTGTTATGAACTACAGGGACGTCCTCTGACAGTGTTGTGTTCTTCATTAATTTTGCTCGACAAATCATCTGAAAAGGAGGTACCTCCTTTAATAAGTCCTGTAGCTTCTACTTTTTTCTTAACAAACACCCTTTGATCTAGCTGCAGCAAATCTGACAAATATCCTAAGTGGTGTATATCCCATCCGGTTAAGATCACTTGCTGTGCTAACTAAAAAAGAAAATGCTACCAATTAAAATTATGGCATACCATCACTTGTTAAACACATTCAGTTTCAGAAAACATGTTTCAGAAACATAAAAACCTAGAATTGATAAAATATGGCTTGTAAAATATTATTACAAAAACATGTAGCAATAGAAGTATTTTCCAAGGACATACATGGACAGATCACAGGACAAATACAGAATGCCAATAAAATATAGTTTAAACATTTAAACCACATTATTAATTAAGATGCAAATTAAGGCAAGGTACCATTTTCATCTATCACAATGGCAACAGGAAAGGACAGTGGTATTGTAGGAGACCCCGTGTTGCCTACTCCACTGCAACCCCCGGGGCCGTGCTATAAATCGACACCTTCTCCAGAAAGCTGTTTAGTGCCTTAATTCAAGACTTCAAATTGTACATACCCTTTGATCCAGTGTTTCTACTTCTAGGAATCTATCCCATCAAACATGGGATCAAACATGGATAACAGAGATAATGATTTCTATATAATATTGTTCACTGTAGACATACTGGGGGAAAATTCACACAGCAGGAGATTGGTTAAATAAACAAAGGCACATCCATCTCATACAATGATGCAGTCATTACTACGTTTATAAATTACTTGTGATGTAGTGTTAAGTCAGAAAAGTAGCCTCGGGGCGCCTGGGTGGCTCAGTTGGTTGGGCAACTGACTTCGGCTCAGGTCATGATCCCGGAGTTCCGGGATCAAGTCCTGCATTGGGCTCCTTCTCAGTGGGGAGTCTGCTTCTCCCTCTGACCCTACCCCCTCTTGTGCTCTCTCTCTCAAATAAATAAAATAAAATCTTAAAAAAAAAAAAGTAGCCTCATAATAACCCCAAGTATATTAAAAGTACCTGCATGTTCACATACACAAATAGAAAAAAATTACACCTTTAAATGTCTTAACATGGGTCATGGCATATCAGGTGGCTTGTTTTGTTTTCTCCAAATTATATTTACCAAGCATACATTCTTTTCTCATGTTAAAAAATAAATATTAGAAATAAAAAACTAAATGTTTACCAAGTGAAACTATGAAAATCGCTCTTGGCTTTGTTTTTTTTTTTTTTTTTTTTTAAAAATTTTTTTTTTTTTTTTTTAAAGAGGGGTACAGCGAGAGAGTGAACACAAGCAGGGGGATTGGGAGAGGGAGAAGCAGGCTTCCCGCTGAGCAGGGAGCCTGATCCCAGGACCCTGGGATCACGACCTGAGCCGAAGGCAGATGCTAAACGACTGAGCCACCCAGGTGCCCCTTGGCTTTGTTCTTAATCATACTCCCAAAATGACAGCTAGCAGTTTGATGCGTTACTTTCTGTTTTTCCATTTGTGTGTGAACATCATGCATATCATATATAATAAACCATTTCAAATGGCATCATTATATACAAATTCTGCAACTTGTTTTGGCTTATTAAGCAAAACATAATTTATACAACCAGTTCCGTGTTGATGAACACGCATTATCTAACTTTCTATCAGAATACTGGAGTGTAACTTTTTCCTTTTTCCCTGTCAATGGGTTAGAAATAATTTCACTGTCTTAATACTTCAAATGGTCTTAGAATTCTGGTAAGTATGTGCTTTTCTGTTGGAAGTGGGATTTGGAGGGGTCCGGGCTGGCATGGATATCTTTGTAGATCTGGACCACCAAGGGATTGTTGAAAACTAATTGTATTAAATGTCTTTTGATGAGCAAAAAGGAGTTCTTAAGATTATTGTAAAAATATACTTTACGGGAGTAAATAATACAGTGATTGATTGGGATTCTTCTAGAAGCTAAGCTATGAACAGGAGGTGGTAGGTAAGGGCAATTTTATGAAAATTACTCTCAGTTTTCAAAAGAACAAGACCGGGACTCTGGAGTTACTCAGGTGGTAGCCTCATCACCTAGTCCTGACAGGGCCGCGAGTCAAACCCACATCTGTCTGCACCCAAGTCCCATCCTTTCTTCTAGAGAAGCCTAATGGTCGCTTGTACTGTTCTGCACCAAGCCTGGCAGAGCGACCAGCTATCCGGAATGGCAGAAAACGGCTCCCTATTGCCATTGTTGCTTTCCTTCCTGACAAAATCCTTGGCGTGCCACACAGGCCTTCCATTCCCTGGGCCATGCTCATGTTCTTCTTTGTCTACAATTGTCAATATGCCCACATAGATTATGGAACAAGGTGCAGTTACCACAAAGCACATGCCAGCCTCCTTCCCACCTGGAATGTCTCAACCCTCTCCCCGTCCCCAACTAACCCTGCCTCAGATAAAAATCAGACACCCTATTGTCCCTCTTGACTCAGCTCAAGGCCACCTCCTCCGTGAGACCTCTCTCACAACCCATGTGTCCAGGTAGAAGCGGAACCCTTCCTCCGTGCCCCTCTCTACCTGTGCATCTGTCCTAGCACTCTGTCACTGGGCTGGCTCATGTCTGCCCTTCCACGGCACTATCCCCTCCTTCACAGACCCTGTCTCATCAGGCACTGTGTCCCAGCAACTCATACCCAGGAGTGTGTACTCAGGGGTTGGAGGAAGGAGCAGGAAAGCCACATGAGTCATGGGCCGTCCATGATTCACCGCCCTCCTTCTTACCTTGTGAGGCCGGTGCTTCTCATGAACGTGAAGGACATGGATCCGGAGCCGGTCCCGCTTCTCAAAGGATCGTTTGCAGAGATTGCAGGGAAATTTCCTGTCACCCTTGTCCACACATGGGGTGTACTTGAGATGCTTATCTCTGTAATATTTGTAGGTAAATACTTTTCCACATCTTTCACATCTGTAGCCCTCTGCAGACTCTGTCAAACACAGGGGAATAAGGGCCAATGGCTTTATCAGCTCCCATCCCTCATTCTTACTTCCTCCAAGAGGATTTTTAAAAACTTTTCATTACAGAAATTTTAAACATATACAAAGTCAAAATAATGGCACAATAAACCCTCATGTGCTCAACACCAAGCTTTCACAATGACCAACTCATCGCTAATTTTGTTTTCATTTCTATCATTTGCCTCCATGACTATTTCAATACTAATTATCATTTGGTTCATAAATACCTCAAATTGTAATCTTTTAAAGCTAATACTTTTTAAAAAGTAGTAACCGTATTGCCATTGTCATACCTAAACAATTAACTCTTATTCCTGGAAGAAATACATGTGTATACCCATACGTGTAATTATTTTCCAATCAGTTCAATTTCGGATTCAGTCTTCTTGTTGTCTATGGTTTGCTATGTCTGTTCAATCTCTTAATTTGTAGGCTCTCCCTCCCCTTTGTTCCCTGAAATGTATTTGTCGAAGCCCTGCCTCCAGCCCTATTTAAGAGCAGTTCAACCCTACAGTTCCTTTTTTTTTTTTTTTAAGATTTGTTTATTTGAGAGGAGAGAGCAAGAGAGAGCATGAGCATGAGCAGGGGGAGAGGGAGGGGCGGAGGGAGAGGGAGAAGCAGATTCCCCTGCTGAGCAGGGAGCCCAACGAAACTGGCTCAATCCCAGGACCCTGAGATCATGACCTGAGCAGATGCTTAGAAGGCAGGTGCCCCCCAACCCTACAGTTCTTGAACACACTCTTGTCTGGCATGTGTTAGGAGGTTAGGTTAATATACCACACATACGTACTGTGTTCCTTTCAGATCAGCCTAAACTCTAAGTTCAAAGCAGTTCACCTCGGTCAATGACGAACACAGGACAACGATGGACACCAATAGCTTACTTCCTAGGCTTCACAAGGGCTGTTCCATTTGACCCGATTTACAAAGTCTTAGGCACCTGTTTAGCTTTTGGTTTACTTCTCTGAACTTCTGGAAAAGATTCCAGAGTTAGAACCAAAATGTATGGAGTAAGGATGACAATTATCTTGCCTTCCCTTGTATTCATAGGGTTATCATGATGATTAATTTAATCCTGTCACTTATTGAGCTCTTACCAATATGAGTGATACTATCAATGAGTAATAGACTTAAGACCCAGAGAGGTAAATCTGTTTTTATCAATGGAGGAGGGAGGGGGAGAGAGGTTAGAGAGGGTTCAGCCGACTCTAGCAAGGGAGGCCCCAGGTCCAGGGGTGTCTATTGTTGGGGGAAGGCAGAGGACCAGGGCCACCTACAAAAGCATGCTGAGGACACTCTGGATTCCAGAGGATCAAGTGGCTTTGACTGTGAATGCATCACTGAGACCTCATTGTCTGGCCCCAGGGAGGGACAGAAGAGCCAGCAGTAAGTATATGCAAGAGTCTGGAGATGGAAATTTTCTTAGCATCAGGACTGCAGGGAAGCTATCCATCAGGGGCTTTGTTAGTTGACAACTACATCCCAGGCACGTTTAACAGGTGGCTAAGGAAATAAACCATTCATTAAGTAAATAACCAGGAAGGCAACCGCCAACCCCAGGACTATCCATTGCCCGGGATGTCTATCACTTTCATTGAGGTGCTAATACTCTCAGAATTCCCTTGCTGGGATGGTTTTAGCTCAGAGCTAGCATTTTCATTGGTCAGAAATACCTGGCCTTCCTGCTCCAGCAGTGGGAAGAGAGGGTCTACAAGATAGGGATCAGTGATCTTTACAAATCAAAGCACTAAAGCACACCAAAATTCAGAATGATGGTTCAATAGTGAGTTTGCAGAAGAACTGCTTAGGCAAAAAAGTGACACAGACACTCTTACTAATTAGGGTTCGGCTGCCCACATTTTCTGCTCAGGTCTTTGGAAATTTAACTTAACCTAATGATTTTATCCTGTTCCCTTTCCTTCTTTCTTCTCTTCCCCCCCACCCCACCTCAGTCAACTACTCTTTTCAGCCAAGGGGTTTCCCAATATAATAGACAATGATGCTTCCTGCCCCACCACACACAGTTCAGAGTTTGGTATAGATTAAGAGTTGTCTTCACATTCCACACCTCCATCCCCCAAAACACACACTCTGCAGGCTTGCATACTCAAATAACCCGCCCACATAGGGTCCAGACTCTTCCCTCCCACTCAAGACCTGAAAGGGGGAAGTTCACACCAATCCTCACCAAAAGCCTTTGAGGAAAACAGTTCTTTTGAGAGGACAGAGGAATTTTCATTTTTCTTTCCTTTTTAATCCTATCCAAAACCACTCACAATAGAAAACAAATGAATTCATCCATAATTCTTTCCATCAAATTGAATTGTTTACCAATTTCCTTCCACACATTGTCTCAAATATGTATTCAACCCCATTCACTATCATAAGCCCTCACCCCTGTTCCTTGTTACCAAATGGGGATTTCTGACTTCTGCATATTATTCTATATGTTAATATATCATCATTTACGTAAGAATTATTCTACTATTGAGGGGCGCCTGGGTGGCTCAGTCGTTAAGCACCTGCCTTTGGCTCAAGTCATGATCCCAGGGTCCTGGGATGGAGTCCCACATCCCGCCCCCCCGCATCCCCCCCGCATCCCCCCGCATCCCCCTGCATCCCCCTGCATCGGGCTTCCTGCTCAGCGGGGAGCCTGCTTCTCCCTCTCCCACTCCCCCTGCTTGTGTTCCCACTCTCGCTGTCTCTCTGTCAAATAAATAAATAAATAATCTTAAAAAAAAATTGTTCTACTGTTGAGCATTTTGGTTGTTTGTGATTTTTCACTAATATGGATGGTGCTGTAGTAAAAATCCTTGAGGACAAAAGCCTTCCCTTCTGGACTATTTTCTGAAGACAAATTTCCAGAAGAGTATTACTGAGAAATAAAAAGTTATGATCATTGTAATAGCTCAATACATAATGTTAAGTACTTTTTCAAAAAGATGTTTATATTTTGTGAGTTATCTAGCATGTTTTTCTCAAATCTATTTTTCACTTTTGTTTCAAAAACAATCAGTACATTTTGGAAGTGCCCAAAAAGACTTACTTGGTTTGGTGCTAAATAAGAGACAACCGTGAGGTCCACGGACTTTAGGGAGTCCCACAATCTCACCGCTACCCCCGACTTACCCCCATGCCATTCACATGTTGGGGTAGCAGGAAGACAGTTTACCAAAACAATTCTGACAGGACCTCATTATTTGGACTCTTGGAACAAGAGGCTGTTCATCATTCACTGTCTAATCCCTGTGAGCATGTCCTTTTTCCTTTGGCTTCACCATTAGCCAAACCTGGAATGCCTTCCCTCTCCCAGCCCAACACATCTCACCCCTAAGCAGCTTCTCCCATGTTGGTCCTAACGTCTTCTGCTTTCATTCAATATACATTGGGATCCAGGAGAAGGTGATATTAGGGTGTTTAGGATTATTTCCTGCCCTGAAGGTTCTCAGTTTGCAAGGGAGATATGCATGCAGACAATCACCGTAGTGTGTGATGAAAGCAATTCACTTTTCTTTTTTAACCTGTTATTACATTTATTATGACATAATAAGGTGGTCTTCCATCCTATTACACACATTATAGTAATTTGCATTTATCTCACACCACCTACTAGATCAGGGATTCCCAAGCTTTTGTGTATGTAAAAATCAGTCAGAGAGCATTTTAAAAATGCAAATTCCAGAGGCTCACTCCCAGGGAATGGGTTGCTGGTCCTCTAGCTTCTTGCTGCTCGCATGTGGTCCAGGGGCCAGCAGCATCAGCTTCCCCTGGAAGCTTGATAGAAATGCAGAAATCTCAGATGCCAGCTCTGAATGAGAATCTGCATCTTTCCAAGATCCCCAGATATTCACATCCACATTAAAATTTGAGAGTGAGAGTCTAGCTCAATGCTTCTCAAAGGTCACTAAGATCCACAGTAAGAAAGACATTTTATATTTGAGACTTAGCTACCATACACACACATCTCCATCTGAAACAACAACTTCAGGAAAACAATGCTTACTTTTACTTAAGATTCACATCGACATTTTCTATTCTACTGTATTCTAATTCCTTTTTTTTCTTTAAAGATGGTCTAAACCACTAAATTGATTTTCCACCACATTAAGATATTGCAACCCCCATTTGAAAAGCCCTGCTCTAGAGCTTTGATGGAGTCATCGCTGTGTTAGTCTGAGCAGAGATGAATCAGAAATTGGCTCACCTAGGCAAGGGGTTGCATCCATTTATTTTGCTTGTATTTTTTCTCTGGAAGGAGGTGAAGGGGAAAAAGAAAAGGTTTTCTTGTGAACAGAAGTAGCTTCAGCAGCTTTGGAAAGATAAGGGCATTTTCCTCCAGCTGGGTAGTGCCCCCTGGTTAGAGACACGCTCAGTTTAGTCTCCCGGGCATTAGCCTCTGGGGGGGAGGGGCTCCAGAGGTCAGCGGTGATGCCGCAGGAGGGGGGATTAATGTTCAGAAAAGAGCCAAGTCCTTCCACTGAAGAGCCTCACTGGGAAAGGCAAAGGTGTGCACTCACCTTCAGAGGGCCCAGGCGCCTGCTTCCCCTGCTCCGTAACCTGAAGGCTCACAGGAATGTCCAAAAACTTTTCATAGCAGTCTCCGTACCACACCAGGAGCTCTTGGTTCTGGCAGATCTCCTTGCAGCTTTCATAAAAGATCTGCCCTTGACACTGCACTGCGACTAGGTTCTGCTCCTTGGGGAAACGGGCACAGTTGACATAGGACATCCAGTTGCCTGAACCTCCTTTTCCATCTATAAAGTGACTCAAATGACCATCTTCAAAGATCTAAGTAAAATAAAACATAAAGTTTAAAATGCACTTTTTTTTTGGCCTAACCTGTAAAGTAAAATTACTTATTAAAAATTTATAGTCCAAATCTCATGCTTGAATCCACTAAATATACTTATTATTATTTATTAATATTATTAAAGCCCAAATAGATTTATCAAGCATATCTCTATAGGTGCTGCGACGTTTTTTAAAGATTCTGACTTTCATCCCTTGCTTAATTTCCAAATTTCTATAGTATGTTAATTCCATAAGCAGAGAAAAGGGGAACAACAGAAGGTTGCATTTATTTTTTTTATTTTTTTATTTTTTAAAGATTTTATTTATTTATTTGACAGAGAGAGACACAGCGAGAGAGGGAACACAAGCAGGGGAGTGGGAGAGGGAGAAGCAGGCTCCCCGCGGAGCAGGGAGCCCAACGTGGGGCTCGATCCGAGGACCCTGGGATCACAACCCGAGCCGAAGGCAGACGCCCAACGACTGAGCCACCCAGGTGCCCCAGAAGGTTGCATTCAATGCACAACGTAAAGACAACCAATTAGTTCTGTGCTTTATCCCCATCTAGTTGTCATGCATATTAGTGGAGCGAAACTTAATTCTTTCTCTGCTGTGTGCAATCCCACTGTCTCCCATGTTTTGTTATTATAAGCAACTTTGTGATTAACATCTTCCACACAGTCTGAATTTCAGATTACCTTCCTAAACTATACTCCTAGAAGTAGAAATTCAGGGTCAAGGGGAGGGATCTGATATATTCTGACAAACTGGAGTCCTACCAGCATGCCCCAAACAGAATCAAGAGTATCAGTTTTTCAAAATCCATAGCTAATTTCACAGGCAAATGATAGCACAAATTTTAAAATGTGTTTTTCCTCTCTTTGGCATATTCTCAGCACCAGCGTATAACCTCTAAAGCATCTGGCGTTGCCTATAAATATAGACAAATATTAGTTCTTTAAATGTGTAGTTCATTGCTACTCTTCACAGATGAAAACGATTTAAGGCAGCGCGAAACACAAAGAATGCACGCAGAAGCGCTTTCTTGGGGGAACGAGCATCCGCTTTTCCTTCTCTTTATATTGCAAAACGGGCAGCAGTGACAGCAGAGTGTGCCCTCTCCCAGGCTGGGATTCCCCCGGAGGCCCAGAAGCCAACATTGTTCCCCACCAGCATCATTTCCCACTTTGTCGACCCACCAGAAACATATTCATTTACCTCCCACATCAGAGAATTGTCTCCATAGGTCTTGACTTCACTGGCGTTGACCACTTTACCTTGAAAGGGCCCAAACCTGACTCCTTTGGCGATGAGGCTGCTGCAGAACACACCAAAATGTCGTACCTCACCAAACGTCGTCTGCTTGAGGCACAGACCTAGGGCAAAGCCAAGGCGGGAAAGCCAGTGAGGAAACTGTATTCGTTCAAGGACAGAAATCCAGGCAAGAAGCCCTGCCTACCTTCTGGTAGTTGAAGGGAGTCTTTATCCAGAGTTAGACAGAGAGAATCGGATCCTAGAAAAAAGGGTTAAAATTTTATTTTTCATAAGGTGTTTCCCTCCCCACTTCTTGGAGGTAACCATTATCCTGAGTTTGAGGTTTATCCTTTATATTTTTTCCTGCTCCTTTTACATATAAAATTTCTCATTTTTAGACTCAGAACAACCCTTGCAAGGTTATGTAATTAACCCCATTTTGCAAATTTAAAGAACTTGAGAATCAGAGATAATGCCGACTTTGATTGACTAAGGTCAAGACAGATGGCGAGGCTGGGACTCCAAGTAGGAATTGCATGAGGCTCTCAAGGAGATACCTGGTACATCCTGGCAGAATCTGATCCCAGCTGACAAGTCCCCTGTGTGAACCATGTCTCTCTTGACCCTCAGCTCCCACTAAAACCAACCTTAGGAATCATGCATTTAGGTAAGTAGAGCCTCAGAAGTGAGCCTGGCCTCCCCAGGCTCCATATTCTGATGGGAAGTAGATAACACTTCCCCACTGGACTTGGACAGTCTCGGATCCACCTTGATGTCCTCCTTCCCCACTCCTGCTCCCACCTCTATTCCCATTCAACCTGACTCCCGCCCCATGTGACCACCTTTACCAGAGCTGTCTGTGGGGATAAGGAAGCCGGAAATTGCATGGTGCAGAGGGGCTGAGTGCTCCACGCTGGGAATGACCCCGAACAGAACTAAGTGCAGGTCTTCCTGGGTGAAATGGTAACGGCGAGACGACTTCCCTGGTTGGTTCGGGAGTTTGGAGCCCTCCTCAGACCGCTTGCTGGGGGAGCAAGGTAATAACTGGGGCGTCTTCAGCCCCTCAGGTAGCAGGGAAGCATTCACAGCCGACGGCGGAATTAAAATCTCAGGTCCACAGCACTGGCCACTGTCGCTTCGGCCACCAATGTGGCCCAAGTCTTCACTGGTGGCGCCTGTATACTCGTGGTTGCTGTTGAAGCGTGGCACCTCTCTGGGGAGGTGGGGAACTGGGTACCACGGCGGCAGCTTGCTGTACCAGGGCAGATCGTAGAGCGGCTCCCTCTGCAGGGCCAGGTTGGAGCTCAGCAAGGGAGGCGCGGGCCGGAAGGAGAAGGGGGACAAAGCGTGGGATGCAGACACGGCGGCCTCCAGCTGCGGGAAAGGTTGGAAATCTCCCTCCGCAGCGCTTAGCATGTTCCCATAGTGGCCATAGGGCGGGAAAGGCATGTAGTAGGCGTCCAGGTGTTGGGGGCTGCGCTGGAGCCTCTCAGGCGCGTAGCCCATCTTGTCCTGGGGTCCCGCCTCACCTGACGGCCGCAGAGCCATCCCCGGCAACAGCGCGCGGCGCGTCTGCGGGGAAAGCAAGCGCAGCTGAGGGGCGCGGGGCGCTGCGGCCCTGCTCCCACCTGCCTACCCTCCACCATCCAAGCTAGCCCTGGGTCCGAGGGAATCGCAGAAAGCTCCCAATTCGATCCCGCCAGCCCTACCCCACAAACAAGGCGAAACAAAACAAAACAATAACAAAACTGCAATGCAAACAAACACGCAAAACCCCGAACGAAAACCTCCCGGGATCTTGCTCGACTCCAAGTTCCCGGTTAAGTGTCGCTTTTGCCTTCCCTCTGCAAGCACGCCTTGACCAAGCACAGTTGGTTTCCAACAACCCATTCTCTACATCCGGCCCCAAACCCGGCTCCTGCAAAATCCGTTTCAAGTTCCCTCTTCCGCCCTCTTCTCTGTCCAACAAAACTTCTACAGGGTCGGTCGGAGCCCCCGGGCCCTCCCACTCCAGCGGCCGGGAGCCGAGCGCAAGGCCTTACTGGGCTTGGGGGCAGGCGGCGGCTCCAGGCGCTCCCGGGTACCCAGAAGCGAAGGAAGGGCCAAGGGCCCCCGGCCAGTTCGCGCAGAAAGAGACGCGCTCCCCGAGCCCGGTGGCAGGTCCGGAAGGCCGCCCCTCCTCGAGCCCCGGGTCTGACCCCGCGGACCCAGGGGCCCGGCTGCCGCGACGAGGAGGGCGCCACCTTCGGCTCCGCTCAGAGCTCCGCAGCCCGCGCCGGGCTTGCCACGTGGGCCGAGTCCCGCCACATTCCCCAAGTCCCTCCGGGAACTCTGGTCACCCCACCTGGGGCTTTAGGGAGCCTGGGGTCGCCTCTCGGGGGCAGACGAGGACGAGCCTCAGGCCAGGTGGGAGAGAAGCCTCGGCGGCCACCGCCCCCACCCCGAAAGGATGGCGTTTTAATGGACACAAGTTCACCAAGGCCGAGGAATGGAGCCCCTTCAGGGCCGGCGGGTCTCGAGGGCAAGATCAATGAGCCCAGTAAGGAAACCCAGCAGGGTCGTGACTCAGAAATTAAAGAACACGGGGTCAGGAGGAGAGGTCAGCCACGACGAAGGCATCTGCCATTCTCCTCCTGAGCCTCCCCTGACCGCAAAGATACGCCACTTGCGGGTTGCAAGCCACTTTAAGGAGTGAAAGCCC
The DNA here is from genome assembly GCF_004348235.1 of Phoca vitulina. Classification (NCBI taxonomy): domain Eukaryota; kingdom Metazoa; phylum Chordata; class Mammalia; order Carnivora; family Phocidae; genus Phoca; species Phoca vitulina. The sequence continues at coordinate 20,744,319 of NW_022589728.1, forward strand.
CAAGAGGGCAAACGGCCAGGCAGGATGAACTGCGCTAGCGCCTGCTTCCTGCGCTCCCCAACCGCCCCGGCGGACGACGGCCCCGGGCCACCGCGGCGCCCCAGCCCGGCACCCACCTTCGAGAGCGCCGCCGCCGGGCGGGCGCCTCCAGGACCCTGAGGGCGGCGGGGGCTCCGCACCAGTAGGCTTCGGGCGGGCGGGGAGGGTCGAGCGGGGGTTTAAGAGGGCGGCGGGCGGGCGGGGCCGCGGGGCATAGAGAGGGCGAGGATGGGGAAGGGACGCGGCCCACGCAGGTCCCCAGCCGGTCTCCTCCCCGCCCACCGCAGCCATTGGCCGACGCTCCCCTAGCCCTCCAGTCCCCAGGGGGTCGCGCATTTAACTCCTCAGGCCTCCAACCCCTCCCCGGGACCCTTCCGGGAGCGGTCGCCCTCCGGTTTCCGCGGCTGGCACTATTGCCCCTCCGGACTTGCCGGCTGCGGGAGCGGAAAGCCTGGGCAGCAGTTGCCAAGGGTCCCAGATAAGCCCCGGTGCTCACACACCGACCCCGAACCCGCCGGGTAAGGCTGGGACTTGCGTCCCGGGGTCTCGCCCCTGCCTCTCGGCTTTTGAGTTCCCAAGAACCGAGCCTAGCCGAAGGCGGCGTCAAGCCCCAAGGACCCGGGTGGACGTTTGTCCCTGATACCTCTTGGGGAGGATGGCACCGCCCTTTGGGTTGGGAAGCGGGGCCTCGCGGCTCGCGGGTGGGGGCACCTGGACGCGGTGGGCTCGGTGTCCGGGACGCTTCCGAGGTTTCCTAGGGGTCGTTTAGCCCTCTACCGGGCGTTTTCTCAAGTAGCTTTCCCGAAGTCGGAGCCCCGGCCCCCCGCGCCGCCACGGCTGCCCCCGGGGAAGGCGCCAGACCCTGGACGCGCGGGACTTTGAAAAGCAAGGTCCAGACCCATAGCCGGCGCTCAAAGCCCGCATTTTTATTCTCTGTGCCGGCCATTGAGGGAAAGAAAGGAGCACTTAGGCCCATTCACATTCACAAGGAAGCATCTAGGGTGGGGGAGAAACCCTTGTAATGCCGGGTGACCTTGGCCAGGTTCCTCAACACCCCAGCCGCTGCTGCTTTGCAAAGTGGGGCGTAAACCTCACGCCAGGCCTGACCTTGGCTGGGTTACTAAAGGTGGAGGGCGGGAAAGGAGGAAACACCCAGCAGGCCAAGACACGCCGCCAAAGGTCCCAAAGCTGGCGAAGGAGAGAGACCCGTGGCGGAGCGTAGCTTCCTCCGTGACCGCCCCGACCTTCGCGAGCCGCCGCAGCGGGGCGGGCGCCTTGGCCGTGGGCGCGGCGGGGCGCGAGCAGGGAAGGAAGGCGCGGGGGCCCGCCGCCTTCGAGGGCGCCCGGAGTGCGTGCCGGGCCGCCTGCAGCTCCCACGTGCGGGGCCGGGTCACCGCGCCCGGCCGCCGTCGGCGGGGCCCGCGCTGCTCCAGTGCAGACCCGTTTCCCAGTCGCACGGAGGATCTGAGATGAGAGAGCGTTATTTGCTCATCCCGGATGGGGTGAAAGGAGCTCAGGGTTTCCTTCTCTCCGTGTTCTATATCTCTACCCAGTGCTTAGGAGAACTTGGCTAATAGTCTATAAAGAAGTGAAGAGTACCCGATTCTCAAGGGACAGCAGCGCTAGGAAGGGTCTTGCCGGCTTCTCCAGGAGGCGCGCTCACCCCAGGACTCCACTACCCACTTCCATCACTCTATCCTCCCTCCTCCTAGACCTCACCTGGAGGATTTAAAGACATGCGCCGACACTTGGGTGGTCTGTGGATATCAGGTCCTTAGGAGCCATTTTCTAGTGCGGTACTCACTGGTTGTAGCTTTATTTTAACAAAAGCAACCTTATCTTCAAGTCCTGTTATGGAAATAATCTAGAGATTAAAATATTAAAAACATTAATTATAAGACTTGCTGGTTTAGAATAGTCATAAAGTAAAAGTAGAAGTCGCTGACTGCTTCCTCTCTCTACTCTCCGGAGGCAATATTGATGAATAGTTTGGTTTATTTCCTACCCCCATTCCTTTTTTAAAAAATACCATACTTGGGGCGCCTGGGTGGCTCAGTCGTTAAGCGTCTGCCTTCGGCTCAGGTCATGATCCCAGGGTCCTGGGATCGAGCCCCACATCGGGCTCCCTGCTCCTCGGGAAGCCCGCTTCTCCCTCTCCCACTCCCCCTGCTTGTGTTCCCTCTCTCGCTGTGTCTCTATCAAATAAATAAAATCTTTAAAAAAAAAATAAAAAAATACCATACTTTTCAATTGTGTTTATGTATGTAGGATTTTTTTTTTAAGTGGGATTATACTTGTGTGCAGCTTTTTCTCACTATTAGTTATTGCTTCTTTTTTTTTTTTAATCTGACAGAGTTAGCAAGAGCAGGAACACAAGTGGGGAAGTGGGAGAGGGAGAGGCAGGCTTCCCTCCGAGCAGGGAACCCTATGTGTGGCTCGATCCCAGGACCCTGGGATCATGACCTGAGCGGAAGGCAGACGCTTAGTGACTGAGCCACCCAGGCGCCCCTATTAGTCATTGCTTCTATCAGCACATAAGAATTACCTGTATTCCTTAGAATGGCTGTGAAGTACAGAAATTAATTTTATGGGTGTAGCCTAGTTTTTCAGCTTCTTCTGGAAGGGTATTTAAGTTGTTGCCAGTTTTTCAACACTTCAGGCAACTTCTGGGAACATTGTTATACTAATACATATTTGTGCTACTCTGCCTGTTGAATAAATACCTAGGTGTGAAATTGCTGGGTTCACAGGTATCAACATTGAACATTTTGGTAGGGACTTCAAACCATGCCGAATTATACCACCACCAACAATGAGGGCAAGTGCTCTGCTTCTCCACACCCTCACCCAATACTGAATATTGCCAGTCCTTTAAAGCTATCTGTCTTTCATGTGAAAAGTGGTATCTTACTTTAATTTGCTTTTAATCATTTATCCAATTCCTGAATGCCTAGCTATTGATGTGCTAGGCACCAAGCCAGACACAGGGAATACAATTGTGAGCAAAGTAGCCCTGTCCAGCCCTGGTCCCCGTAACAGTCTTATGAGGAAGATAACTGTTTGTTTGATTACTTGATGAATGAGCAGTTGTGAACTGTGATGGGCCCAAAGAAGAAAATATAAAGCAGCAATGAAGGGGAGGAGGAGCATGTCCTGACCTAGGCAGGGAAGACAGGAAAGGTTCCCCTGCCCTATAAGATTGGAAAGATCTGCAGAAGTTAACTAGGTGATGAGAGCAGGTGGTTTTCCATGTCGAAAGAACACTTGGGGCCAAGGCCCTGTGGCCTGGAAGAGGAAGCACAGCTGCTTCACAAGACTGAGGGGTGCCTGGTATGGAGGAGACAGCTGAGGAAGTCACAGAATCGGCAGAGGCCAGGTCTTGCAAGGGATACTTGTAAGTGTCTTTACTTGCAAGTCTTGGGTTTTTTTTTTTTTTAAGATTTTATTTTTTATTTGACAGAGAGAGACAGCCAGAGGGAACACAAGCAGGGGGAGTGGGAGAGGGAGAAGCAGGCTTCCCGCTGAGCAGGGAGCCCGATGCGGGGCTCGATCCCAGGACTCTGGGATCATGACCTGAGCCGAAGGCAGCCGCTTAACCGACTGAGCCACCCAGGCGCCCCTCCCTACTTTTTTTGATACTGGGGCCTGACTTTAGCATTCTGTAATGGCTGCTTTGAATCCCTACAAGTTGTGGATTTTTGGTTAGCTCCATGGCCCAGTACTCTTGTAAGGGCCCCCTGGTTGAGGTAAATGGTTGGACAGGGCATTTCTCTTAGCATCTAGAGTGCCTTAGATACACTTATTTCTTTGGCAGTATTAGGGCATTGTGAGGTTCCTTGGCCTTGTTAGGAATCCCCACTGAGATGAGACAGCCTCACTGTTCCAAAGCACCCAAACATCATAAGTCACTTCAAGGCGTATCTACTATCTGTGTATATTAACTCTCTTTTGTCTAGCTGGTTGGCAGGCTTTAGTCAAGGCACTTAATTCTGCCATCTGGGCTATAAAGAATCATATTCTAAGAGTGATTTTGAGATCTCTATGGCATAGGCAGCCTGATCATTTACTATTTCTGCCTGTAGATATGACCCATCAACTCTCAGGGTTACGTGTGGACTGTCCAAAAACATTTGTAGTAAGTCTGCAATAGGGTATGAATGATCCTTGTACAAATGCCCAGGCAAATGCATTTTCCTTACCTTTGGAATGGAAGGAGCACAGCAGGGTTCAAAGGCTTACAGTGTTGAATAGAGAAAGGTACAGGGGAAAGTAATGATATTGCGGAGGATATAAACTGGCTCAGCTAGGATTGTAGTGCATTTCATTAAGTAACAAAGGTTGTACAGATTGGGGGACCATTAGGTTGAAGGAAGATTCTAAAACTTATGGTAAATTAGACTGACCAAGGAGAGAGGATGGTTGAAGAACTAGCTCTAGTCAGCAAAATGTATATTCATGCTTGTGTTCCCAGGAGAGGGGCTCTGTCACCAAGGACTTAGTCTGGTTCTAAAGCAGAAGCAATCTCAGGGAAGTTGGGAACTCTGTCTACAATGTCTTGTGAGACCTAGAATAATTTTTCTCGGCAGGTTCTGCATGGCCTGTAGTCAGTCAGAGATAAGCAACTTGGCTGGGACAAATCATGCCCCAGATAATGCACCTTTTGCTGGAGAAAATTACAATTTTTTTGTCCTTTTGTGCTAAAAGTCAGAAAGTAGATAGAATTTATTTTCATGCTTTTTCTAAGCTTTAAAGCTTAGTAAAAGCTCATCCTACGGTGAAACTTTGAGGTCCTGATAAAGAACTTGTGAAAGGTAAGGGCCAGTGAATCTTTGAGGCATAATAATGCATGTATACTGTGGGTTCTTCCAAAGACAGGTAAATAAGTATTAATTCGAATTTAAGAGAACAGGCTCTGAAGAAGGCAGATTGCAGATGCACAGCTGTGAAACTGATGGCCTTGGGTAGGGTTAGGGTAAGAATAGTATTTGGTATTGGCACCGTAGAATGTGAGGTGTAATTTTGTTAATGCTAATCCTGAGATGGTGAATAAATCTGTGCACCCAGTTACTTAATGCTCAGGATAGGAGTGTCATAAGGACTAGTGCAAGGTGAAATGAGTCCTTTGTCTATTATTCCTTTTAGCATGGGCTTTAATCCTTTTCTTCAGGCTTTAAAGACACTGTGCAGGCTTGGGTAAAAGTTGGGATGGATCAGTTTAAACCTTGAGGTGCTCAGCCTCAGTAATCCTGAAAATGGTGGTAAATTTTTGGTCCATCAGGACTCTGGTACCTCACAGCAATCTTCAAGTTGTGTCAGATTTATGTATTTGTATCCAAATTAGCTGTGATCTGATTATGACCAGGTACAATCTCAGGAATTTCATGCAAGAGACCATGCTGTTTTCCATAGTGGCCTCACCAATTCACAGTCCCACAAACAGTGCTGGAGGGCTCCCTTTACTCCACATCCTCACCAACACTTGTTACTGCTTGTTTTTTTGATTCTAGCCATTCTGACAGGTGATGTCTCAGTGTGGTTCTGATTTGCATTTCCCTGATGATGAGTGATGTTGAGCATCTTTTCATGTGTCTGTTGCCATCTGTATGTCTTCTTGGGAAAAATGCTCTCTGCCCTATTTTTTAATCAGATTGTGTGTGTGTGTGTGTGTGTGTGTGTGTTTAGTTGCGTTAGTTTCCAGGACATCTTAATCTGTCAATTCCATTTCCATAATAAATTTTTCTCCTCATTAAGTTTAAGCTAATGTGATATCACAAGGGAAGAGTATGTTTTCAGTGAAAAGACCAAGAGTAATAGCAGCTGGGACATAGAGGATGTCAGGGCTGTTGGAAAAATCGATCACTTAAGCTTTCACTGACTCCAAGGGAGAGTGATGAACTTACTTGCAGGGTTATTATTAAAAGTGTAGCATGTATAACTGTAAGAAAATAGTGAGTGTGGGGCGCCTGGGTGGCTCAGTTGGTTAAGCGACTGCCTTCGGCTCAGGTCATGATCCTGGAGTCCCGGGATCGAGTCCCACATCAGGCTCCCTGCTCAGCAGGGAGTCTGCTTCTCCCTCTGACCCTCCTCCTTCTCATGCTCTCTGTCTCTCATTGTCTCTCTCACAAATAAATAAAATCTTAAAAAAAAAAAAATTAAAAAAAAAAAAAAGAAAATAGTGAGTGTGGCCCAGAATAGTTTATGATAATTCTTTTTTTTTTTTTTTGAGATATTTTATTTATTTATTTGACAGAGAGAGACACAGTGAGAGAGGGAACACAAGCAGGGAGAGTGGGAGAGGGAGAAGCAGGCTTCCCGCGGAGCAGGGAGCCCAATGCGGGGCTCGATCCCAGGACCCTGGGATCATGACTTGAGCCAAAGGCAGACGCTTAATGACTGAGCCACCCAGGTGCCCCAATGATAATTCTTCTTATGAGTTTTAAGGAAAGAATTGGAAGTCGAGTGCTACCTTCTCCCTTGAAGCTCTCTCATTATCTATTAGATTTTTCCTTGCCAAGAGTGGGAATGTTGGTTTTCCAGCATCCTTTTTGTTTATAGTAGCAACAAGTATCCTTATCCATGGACATTTTTTGGAAGGCATATTATCTGGGGCCATCGCATTGTTTATTTTGAAAAACCATTAATTTGTTTATGGTCTAACTCTGTTTTTGTTCTGCAACCTTCTCAAAATGTTTGGAAGATGCTATAGATCTATTAGAGAGTAATTTCTTATGCCAGCCTTCAAATAACCAAATCCTTGATTTCTAGCCTACAACTGTTCATAAAAAATGAAGATAGTGTGATCTTCACATTATTGATCTACCCCAGATTGTTATCTGAAGTCGATTTCTAAAATCCTCCATGAATTTGCTCTTTCAAAAAAATTGGAGGGGCACCTGGGTGGCTCAGTCGTTAAGCATCTGCCTTTGGCTCAGGTCATGATCCCAGGGTCCTGGGATCAAGCCCTGCATCCGGCTCTCTGCTCAGCGGAAGCCTGCTTCTCTCTCTCCCACTCCCCCTGCTTGTGTTCTGTCTCTCACTATCTCTCTCTCATCAAATAAGTAAATAAAATCTTAAAAAAAAATTGGATTAATGTCCAGTCCATGTTGACTCGAAATCAAGTAAGTATTGTTTTTGGGATTGTATCATATTTTGTGCTTTATTTTTTTAATTTGTTTTTTGTTTTTTAAAATACTATATTGTGTTTTACATTTTATTTTATTTTAAAAATTTAAATCCAATTAATTAACATATAATGTATTATTAGTTTCAGAGGTAGAGGTCAGTGATTCATCAGTCTTACATAATACCCGGTGCTCATTACATCATGTGCCCTCCTTAATGTCCATCACCCAGCTACCCCATCCCCCTACCTCCCTCCCCTCCAGTAACCCTCATTTTGTTTCCTATAATTAAGAGTCTCTTATGGTTTGTCTCCCTCTCTGATTTCGTCTTGTTTTATTTTTTCCTCTCTTCCCCTATGATCCTCCGTCATTTTGTGCTTTCTTTAGTTCCTGTTCTGTTTGATAAACTTCAGGAATACATGGTTTCCCAGGTTCTTCTTTTTTTTTTTTTTTGTTTTAGGACACAAAGTTTGCTTTAAATATTTTTTTGGGGGAAAGGACACCACACTTCTACTGAATTGAGAGAAACATTTTTACAGTCTTGAGGTCTTTTATTTTCTTTACATTTATCATGCCATGAATTCATAGGGAATGGGTTCCAGCAGTTCGGGCTCCTTTCCATTAGTTCTCACAAAGTGTGCTTCTCTGGGTGGGGCAGGCTGGCGCTTCAGTTGAACCCAAGTACCTTTCTCTTTGGCTTCCTTCTTTTTCTGATCATTTTCCTTCACACGCTTCAGGAAGCTGTCTCGGCTCTTTGAGTGTTTAATATGCTCAAAGCGTACATTAATTCTCTTGGCAAGAATCTTGCCCTTAACTTGTTTGTTTACAACAATGCCAACAGCATGCTGAGTAACATTGTAGACTCTTCCAGTTTTGCCATGGTAACATTTGTGGGGCATTCCTTTTTGAACAGTGCCCATTCCCTTGATGTCCACACTATCACCTTTTTTATAGATTCGCATGTATGTGGCCAAAGGAACAACTCCATGTTTTCTAAAAGGTCTAGAGAACATATAGCGGGTGCCTCTCCTCTTTCCCTTTGTGTTGGTCATTTTGGCGAATTACTGGAAGATGGCGGTTCCGGCCGAAAGGCCCAGGTCCTTCTTTTTATTTATTTATTTATTTATTGTTGTTATTATTATTCCCCCCATCCCATTATTACTATTTTTTTTAAGTAGGCTTCTAATGTAGGGCTTGAACTCAGGACCCTGAGATTAAGAGTCACATGCTCTACCAATTAAGCCAGGCAGACGTCCCCCAGGTTCTTCTAACTGACACTTTCAAGCAAGGGTTGAGCAGCTGAAGGACCTATTAATACTTGTGTAGTTCATGTAAGTGAGGGAGGCTGGGATCACAGCTTCCCTGTACTATCTTAAATTATAAAGTTCTTCATATTGGTCATAAAAGGCTGGCAATTGAATATTAAATTAAGTAATTAGTTAAATTTGCTGAACCTCCTTTTGCCCCTTTGTTTGAAAGTGCTCCTAAGATGGACAATTTTGATCATACTGAAAGTTCCTCAAAGTGGTCACTTGGTAAATTGTGTCATTTTGTAACATACACACAAGCATTTGGATTAAAATGAGAATATACAGGGGCACCTGGGTGGCTCAGTCGTTAAGCGTCTGCCTTCGGCTCAGGTCATGATCCCAGGGTCCTGGGATCGAGCCCCGCATCGGGCTCCCTGCTCCGCGGGAAGCCTGCTTCTCCCTCTCCCACTCCCCCTGCTTGTGTTCCCTCTCTTGCTGTCTCTCTCTCTGTCAAATAAATAAATAAAATCTTCAAAAAATAAAAAATAAAAAAATAAAGGCCACTCTAGACCTGCACTAACAAAGCTTAAAAGCAAGTATCAACCTTATCCTGAGTGATTTAACTAATTGCCAAAACAAAGCTCAGCAATCTCTCCTGGAATACAACATCCAGCACTCAGGAACATAAAATTTACAGTGTCTGGTATCCAATAAAAAATTAATAGACATGGAGAGAAGAAGGAAATATGACCCATAACCAAAATAAAAAAGTCCTTAGAAACAGACCAAGAAAGGACAGCAACAATGGAATTGGCAAATAAATATGTTAAAAAGCTATTATAGATATGCTTGATGTTTTTGGGAAAGTAAAGGAAAACATGAACATATGGAAGAGAAATGGAAGATACACAGTAGTCTCAAAGGGAATTTCTAGGGATGAATGATACACTCTCTGAAGTGAAAGACACACTAGGTGGGATTAATAGTCAATTGGATACTACAGTAGAATGCAGTAAGAACATTCTAAGGAAAGACTGAAACATTTTGAACAGGGTATCAGAGAGCTGTGGGAGAATGAGAAGTGGTCTAAGGTATGTGTTATTGGAGTCCCAGAAAGCCACAGTAAGGCACATCATAATTAAATTGCTTAAAACTAGGGATCAAAAATATTTATGGCGACCAGAGGATAAAAATATATTACTTTGAGGTGAACAAAGATGCAGCAGACATCTCATCAGAATCTATGCAAACTAGAAAAACAATGTTGGGGTGTCTTAAAAATACTGAAAGAAAAAAACTATCAACCTGAATTCTCCCAGCAAAAATATCTTTAAAAAAATATAGCTGAAATGCCTTTTCAGACCAACAAAAGCAGATGTAATTTATAACCAACAGACCTGCATTCAAGAAATGTTACAGAAAGCTCTGAAGCAGAAGGAAAATGATGGTAGATTTAAACTCAAGAGTATCAGTAATTACATTAAATGTACATAGTTGAAACACTCCAGGGTGCCTGGCTGGCTCAGTTGGTGGAGCATGTGACTCTTGATCTTGGGGTTGTGAGTTCAAGCCCCATCTTGGGTGTTGAGATTACTTACAAATAAAATCTGAAAGAAAGAAAGAAAGACCCCAGTTAAGAGGCAGAGGTTATCAGATTGGATTTAAAAATAACACAAGACAAGGTCCAATCATATGTTGTCCAACCCACTGTCAAGAACTGTGAAAGTTCTGAAATGTCACCTTGCTTGCAAGTTACCAAGATAGTCTGCCACAGTTTCATGGTGGCTGGCCGAAGACACCAGAATCCTGGATCAGAGATGAGGGTGGTTTATTACTCATAGCAATAGCAATAGCCAGACTATAAATCTTTTTGCACCAGTTCCCCAAGTCCCAATTCCATAGGGCAAAGCAGGAGGGTCAGCTGACTCCAGGGCACATCATAGGAGTAGAGGGGATTGGACTCCTTTAAAATGTGCAGTGAGCATGCCTGCTCTTGGCTGTCTTCTAGGACAGTAAGCAAACCTGCTCTTTGCTCTGGAGAGGCATATTATCGCTCTCTCCCAAGACTGCCATCCAAACGATACTTGAAAGCATAGTTCAGAGAGGGTAGTCTGCTTTGCTTGCAAGGTGTGCAGAGAGACCAAATGGAGAATTGTCTCCTGACCCCCACTTTTCGGGCACCTACTGCTTCAAAGGGTCATGTGAGGTCCTCGCTGGTCTCCAGAGAGGAAATAAACTGATTGAAAGAAAGAGGAAGTACAAATACTCAGGTACCATCTTCCCAGAATCTACTTCACTGAATTTTTTCAAATGTCATTTTAAAATTTTGCAACCTTTCTAGAAAGTAGATAAAGAGAAGTAAATGTCTGTTCTCATAATTGATGAATTTCATCAGTTTTCTTCTTGTCTTATTTCGTCACCTGTTCTCCTCCTCAGTGCCTGTGTTCTCTTTTCTCTTTTTAAAAATATCTTTTAATCTTTAATGAGGAAAATGTTTATAATGCCTTCAACTCTGAAGAGTTAGTTTCTTCGCCCTTCCTCTAGTGTACCTCTAATACTCTATTTTTGGAAATACTCCACTATGGGATACGCTCTCTTAATTTGGCCTTAGTTTGTCCTTTGTCTTGGGAATTCAAGACATGTGAATTTTTCTTAAAGAGAGTATATAAAAACCCATTGTAAACCATTTTTCTGGTTTTCATTACTTTTTGGAGTTTCAGTAATTTGTAACATATACGATAGACTGCTCCTGTGTATAAAATTTTTACCTGGAAGAGCAGGATCTCCCACCCCCCACCCCCAGTACAGCCACAATAAGAAGTTATCTTTGTTGAAAATTCTGTCAGTCTGGGACCAGTCAAGACAGAGAAACCTTGGAGTGATTTGAACAGGGAAAGCTTAATATAAAGGATTATTGGAGCACCCGACTGGTTCAGTCAATAGAGCACGTGACTCTTGATCTCAGGGTTGTAAGTTCAAGTCCCATGTTGGGTATAGACCTTTAAAAAAAAAAAGTAAAAAAAATTATTATCTATAGCAGGGGATTGAAGTGACCAGGGAATGGTGAACAAGAAGCAAAGAGAACTCCAGAGAACATAGGAATAGCAGGTATATAATAGTAAATATAATATGATATAATACTGCATCTATTAGCCACCCCACACCCTCCCTATAAGCTTAGATGTGGACCTTGTTGGACAAGTGGCCACTGAATGCCGGGCGAGTTGCTATGGTGCTACGCTAGTGGAACTTGCTGGAAATGGGCCCTCTAGTGTGCTGGGGGAAGTTGTTCATAGGGAGATGTGTTGCTGGGGGCGCTCTGCTACAAAACCACCCAAGGGGGTTCCTGAAGAAGGCACCAGCCCCCGGAGAGGCTGCGCACCTCCAAGATCCAGCCAAGTTCCTTCCTCCTGTACTGACTTTTTAGCTCCCTCTTCTGACAAAGCTTCGGTGCCAGCTATCCAAAGGGCTCAGATTCGTTTTCTTTTCTTTTTTTAAAAAAATTTTTATTAACATATAATGTATTATTTGTTTCAGGGGTACAGGTCTGTGATTCATCAGTCTTACACAATTCACAGCGCTCACTGTAGCACATACCCTCCCCAATGTCTATCACCCAGCCACCCCATCCCTCCCACCCCCCACCACTCCAGCAACCCTCGGTTTGTTTCCTGAGAGTAAGAATTCCTCATATCAGTGAGGTCATATGATACATGTCTTTCTCTGACTGACTTATTTCGCTCAGCATAATACCCTCTAGTTCCATCCACGTTGTTGCAAATGGCAAGATTTCAATTTTATTGATGGCTGCATAATATTCCATTGTATATATATATACCACATCTTCTTTATCCATTCATCTGTCGATGGACATCTTGGCTCTTTCCATAGTTTGGCTATTGTGGACATTGCTGCTGTAAACATTGGGGTGCAGGTCCCCCTTCAGATCACTACATTTGTATCTTTTTTTTTTTTTTTAAAGATTTTATTTATTTATTTGACAGAGAGAGACACAGCGAGAGAGGGAACACAAGCAGGGGAGTGGGAGAGGGAGAAGCAGGCTTCCCGCAGAGCAGGGAGCCCGATGTGGGGCTCGATCCCAGGACCCTGGGACCATGACCTGAGCCGAAGGCAGACGCTTAACGACTGAGCCACCCAGGTGCCCACTACATTTGTATCTTTAAGGTAAATCCCTAGTTAGTGCAGTTGCTGGCTCGTAGGGTAGCTCTATTTTCAACTTTTTGAGGAACCTCCATACTGTTTTCCAGAGTGTCTGCACCAGCTTGCATTCCCATCAACAGTGTAGGAGGGTTCCTCTTTCTCCACATCCTCACCAACATCAGATTCATTTTCATACACCACTCCAGTGGGGTGAATTTGGGGCCCAAGAGGAAATAAGTCAATAACCGGCATGAAATCCAACCGGTAAACACATCCAGGTCTTTTCCTGCTGCAAATCTAGCCTGATTTTCCTTGTTTTTAAGATGGTGGTGCTGGGGTAACTTAAATCTGAAATTCCTTTTGATTTTAATATTTAATTATTTTTACAGCAAGTAAGTGCTGAATTCCTCCTCCCTTCCATTCTGTCCTCTTACTACTTTAGCTGTGCTGCTCATGAGTGTTTGGGGTTAGTTCCGCTGGGAAGAGTATCACCTACACTAGAATGATGGGCCCAAGTGTGGGTGGGTTGGCTACTTCTGCCCCTTCTCCAAGTCTGTTCATCAGCTGGGGGAGCCTGGGTGGAGGGCCTTTGGTCTTAGCAGTGTATTTGTACGTCTGGAAAACCCTACAGTTTCTCTCCAAACGTGGTCCTAGAGGGCTTCCCTGCCAGTTAAGAGGCTGGTAACACTACATTCCTTACCTGGAATATATCTCCCTCAACTCCCTGAGTCTTAGTCCTGCCCCTTGGGAAACCTTAAATGCCAACATTTCCATGAAACCTTCCAGTGCAAAGTAAACACTCTGATTCCCTATAATATTTTATTTATTTATTTATTTATTCATTTATTTATTTAAAGATTCATTCATTCATTCATTTAAAGATTTATTTATTTATTTGAGAGAGGGGTGGGCGGAGCAGGGGCAAAGGGAGAGAGAGAATCTCAAGCAGACTCCACACTGAGTGCAGACCCTGACGCAGGGCTCAATCCCACAACCTTGAGATCAAGACCTGAGCCGAACCTAGAGTCAGACGCTCGATGGTCTGGGCCGCCCAGGCACCCCAACCCGTATAATATTTTAAATTGACTTCACTTGGGGGTACAATAACTTGGGCCCTACTTGCTTATGTCTCTATCTTCCGGGTCGACTATGAGCACATTCATAGTGACTTATTAAATCAGTATTTATTTTGTGACTCGGCAAAGGAATGAATTACACCGGCTGCTCATCGTTTTCTTCCATTTTCCTCTGCACACCCCTCTGCCCTTTCCCCTTTTCTCCTCTCAGCCAAAAATGCTGCTGCTCTATCTTTTCCAGAGTTACAGGCTCAAAGCCAATCTGCCCAGTGGGACAGAGACGCGCTTTTCCCTGTGGTGGCCACGGAATGCCATTTTCTTACGAGGAGCCCTTACACACCCGCCTGTCAGAAGCAGAAACAGAAGAGAGCTTCAAGTCACCGGCACACACAGAGTGCCCACACCATGACACGTCTTTGCCTGACCATCTGCCCATGAACACGAGTGTGATCCGGCCCTCACACTGCCCTACAAATCCCGCGTGTACATCCAGTGCGCGTCCACGGGCTGGAGCCAGACCGCAGAGCGGCGTGCTTTGTGACGGGGCCCCAGGCTCCAGATGGGCCAACCTGGCTGGATGTTTTGGCCCGTTACCCACGAATTTTGAGCTTGGGGGCTTCCGGAAAATCAAAGGAGCAGTGAAGGAGGGTAAACAGAGGCTAATTTGCTGTTTAGCCTCACAGGTTCTGACAATCCAACAGAGTATTAATGGGAGTCAGTTCAGTGTGCTGGTGGGCACTGGGCTCGAGAGAACTCCAAGGGGGTAGGTGAATTCAGGGGTCATCGCCTAGACTGCAAGGTCGCTACCCAATGATTGGAGTTTTGTTTTATTCTAAGAGAGCAAATAGATTCAGCAGGATTGGTCTTCATTTCTCACACGGCATTGCCTGCCCCTCTGAGCTGCCCGCAGGGCTTCCATGGTCCTGGATGGAATGCTGTATAATGACGGACACCCCACATGTCTACCTTGTGCCCCCGTTACTCACATGCTCGTCCCGTGCGGCCTGCTAGGCTGTGGGTGCAGGACAGATGGCCTGGGTCTTCCCTGTCTGCTGGCCCTCACGGCGTTAGCTCCTGTTAACACTGCGTACACGCCAGAAATGTACCCACACTGAAGTGAAATAAGTCCTCTCCAGGCAGTTTAAAAAAGGATGGATTCAGAGAAAGCACTCACTTTGTAGGTACGATCATTTTCCCTATCTGTGTTTTGTTTTTAACCCCTCTTGGGTTACTCAGACTAAACAGGGACTGTCGGGAGAGCTTCCCTCTACTGGGGAGCCCTTGGCAGGAGAGTGTCCTAGCCTGAGGGCGGGTGCAGGGCTGTCTCTCTGAAAACGCAAGGAGACAGTTCACATTGGGAGGGGGGAAATGGCCAGCTTTGGGGACCAAAAATAGGGGATCAAATTTTGAAAAGCAAACAGGATGATCTAGGATCTGTGATCCTGAGCGTGCTCTTGGGAAGCAGCAAATACACTCGCTACTCCCCCTTCCGGTAGGCATTGCCACTGTGTTAGCTTAGGGTTTGGGGCCCCCCAGTGGAGGGAATCGTCATGCCTTTTCTGCACAAGGCTTGTGTGTGTGCATCTCTGCTAATAAAAGTAGTTCATTGTCACCCTAGGATATTTACAAAGGTTAGAAAAGAGTTGAAGAAAAAAGTTATCTATAATCGGCTCTTTTTAAATGTCTCTCACATTAGGAGAGATAAAGAAGAATTATGCTAGTTTATACTGGTGCAAATATTCTTATACTGTTGGTGACAGAATAAATTATGGTGCATGCTTTCAGAGAATCTTTCTTAAGGCAGATAATCTGAAGTACAGAAATTTGTAAGCACAAAACTACTTTAGTACTGAGGCGCCTGGGTGGCTCAGTCGTTAAGCGTCTGCCTTCGGCTCATGTCATGGTCCCAAGGTCCTGGGATCGAGCCCCACATCAGGCTCCCTGTTCGGCGGGAAGCCTGCTTCTCCCTCTCCCACTCTCCCTGCTTGGGTTCCCTCTCTCGCTGTGTCTCTCTCTGGCAAATAAATAAAATCTTTAAAAAAAAAAACCAAAAAAACTACTTTAGTACTATTCATATTATTGAAAAGTTAGAAATGACTCAAGTCAATGGGATATTACGTAGGCTATTAAACTTGTATAAGCGTCTTTTACTGACATGAGAAAATGCTTACTTAAGAAAAGCAGGGGGCGCCTGGGTGGCTCAGTCGTTAAGCGTCTGCCTCTGGCTGGGGTTGTGATCCCAGCGTCCTTGGATCGAGCCCCACATGGGGCTCCCCGCTCAGCGGGAAGCCTGCTTCTCCCTCTCCCTCTGCCCCTGCTCATGCTCTCTCTCTCTCATTTTCTCACTCATTCTCTCTCTCAAATAAATAAATAAAATCTTAAAAAAATAAAATGCCTATGATGACTATAAGAAAACGTATCAAAAAAAGTAGTGTCTCAGGTGGATTAAAAGTAACACCCTCTTTCTACTCCTTTTCTTTTATAAATGCAATTAATTTACTGTGGTCATGTGGAGAATACAGAAAACCTATAGTGAAGAAAAAAAAATCATCCCTATTTCTATGGAGGAACTACTGTTACTATTCTGGGCTATTTCTTTCCAGAATTTTAATGTCAAATATTTATTTATATTAAAGCTTGGTTTCCAGCAGTTTGAAAGCCTTTTGCATCTGTTTCTTCTTGTGGATAAAATTTAGATAATTTTGGCAAATTAAAAAATCCCATTGAAACATGAGTTGAAATTAAGCTTATAAATTAGATGTGAAAAACTGACATTCTCCTGTCCTTCTACTTAAATCTTCTTTTATGTAAATGAACTTACATATATTTTTTAAAGATTATCCTTAGGAACTTTATAATTAAGAAAAAACTGGTATTGTGAATGGGAATTTTGTATCCACTATATTTTTCTTTTTTTTTTTTTTTAAGATTTTCTTTATTTATCTGAGAGAGAGAGAGAACGAGTGGGGGGGGGAGAGAAGTAGGCTCCCCGCTGAGCAGGGAGCCTGATGAGGGACTTGATCCCAGGACCCGGAGATCATGACCTGAACCAAAGACAGATGCTTAACCGACTGAGCCACACAGGTGCCCACACTGTATTTTTCTTACTTATTCATGGTATTAATGATTGGTTGCTCATTTCATATGTGTTTCTCATTCTGAATTGTCTTATGAATTCTCATAGGTTCCTACTGATTCTGTGGGATTTTCTAGATAACAACGATCTATATGTGATGGTCATTTTGTTCCCTCTTTTCTTTTAATAGTTTTTTTTCTTTTTAAGATTTTATTCATTTATTTGACAGAGAGAGACACAGCGAGAGAGGGAACACAAGCAGGGGGAGTGGGAGAGGGAGAAGCAGACTCCCCGCGGAGCAGGGAGCCCGATGCGGGGCTCGATCCCAGGACCCCGGGATCATGACCTGAGCTGAAGGCAGACGCTTAACGACTGAGCCACCCAGGGGCCCCTGTTCCCCCTTTTCAATAGTTGTGCGGCACCCACACTCCTTGTCCTTGCACTCCCACTTCGGAAAGCTGTAGCAGAGCTTTTGGGGTGGCTCCTCATACCTTGATGATTCTGGTAACACTCCCGAATTTGTGCCAAGTGGCCCTGCTCTTTAACCATAGCTCTTTATTTATCATTTTTAAGATTTTATTTATTTATTTGAGAGAGACAGAGCACGAGCAGGGGGAGGGGTAGAGGGAGAAGCAGGCTCCCCTCTGAGCAGAGAGCCCGATGCCCAACTTGACCCCAGGACTCCCTGGATCATGACCTGAGCCAAAGTCAGACTCTTAACTGACTGAGCCACCCAGGCGCCCCTAACCATAGCTCCTTAGTGATCCAAGGTAGTCCAAAATCTTTTTCTCTCTGAGTACTTTTGAAATTGGGACCAAGAATTCAGAAATTGGGGCTTTGCCACCGAATCACTGTGATGGCAGAGAGAAAGTCAAAGAACTCTTGCTGAGCTAGCCCCAGCTGTGCTGGTTCTTCCTTCTTTGAGTTCACGTTACTCAACTGCTTTATTCTTCTATTAAAGCTCTTTGCTGTTTCTCTCTCTCTCTCTCTCTCTCTCTCTCTCTCTCGTGTGTGTGTGTGTGTGTGTGTGTGTGAGCTGGAATTGATCCCAATTGCTTGCCACCAAAAGCAGCATTGCTGTTAAAATTAACCGAAATCTGACGGGGGGTTTTCATGCAACATAACACCTCTCAATTTAAGCATTCCTTTTCCTCGGAGCCCAAGGGATCCAAGGCACTGTTCCAGGGCCAAGTGCAAGGCTTCCCCAGCCCCAGGCTCCCCGGGACCACACCGGCGCTATTTCAGAGCGCCCACCCGCTCAGACAGTGTTCCTTCCTCAAACCGCCGCACAGCTCGGGGGCCCCAGCACCGGCCGAGGCAGATTTGCTGGAGTGGCCCTTGACCTTTTTAATGTCCCTTTGACTCAGGCAAAGGATCTCTGAGCCTTATCTCAAGGGATGCCACAATGTAACACATCCATACTTACTGGGAATCTACGACAATTTTGTCGATTATCCCTCAGTAAAGCTGGAAAAAATACATAATTGGAAAAAACAAAGCCTTAAAAAAAGAAACGAGAACGCACCTGCCAAAGCACTGGCCGCACGCCTTGTGGCTGATGCCCCGTTCGTCTGCTCTAAGCCACCGCACCGCGTCCTGCACAGCGGCTGCAACAGAAACGCAAGGGAGTTCCATCTGTGGAAGTCTTGGTCGCCTCCAGGCTGCATCCCCAGGAGCCTGTCGAATTACAGGACCACCGTCCTGCGTCCTTCAGGTCTTTAATAGTGGTGTTCCTCTCCCCATCCCAAAGCAATGTGGTTTTGGATGTGTTTTAGTTGAGGCACAGTCTTGCAGTTTCCACTTGGCTTTCCCAATATGGGGGTCGTTCCACCTGAGTGGGCCCGTGGAGCCGGTGGGCTTGCCGTGAGTGGGACTTCAGCCAGGACCCCGTTGATTCAGTGGCCTCTTCGGTGCCCCCTCTAACTGGGGTTCCGGATGATGTCTGTTCTCAGGTATCTGTGTCCACTCAGATTCTGTGTCTGCCTGTTCCCCTTCTCCAGCGTATGGTCACCCGTAGCTCCCTTAGGGACAGACTGGGGGACGGCCACGGTGTGCATGCTTGCCGTAGTATTGCAGCGTTCTTACTCCTAAGGACTTGGCCATCTCTTCCATCAATGCGTTTTGGATTTCACACTCGGTTCAGGTCTGGGAACTGAACAAGGGACCCTGAAATTTTATTGAGGAGACTGCTCCTCCATTCTTTCTTTTTTGATTATAGATGCTTAGTCAGTAGTTGTTGGTAGGGAAGAGAGGGCTGCCTCTGTAAGCCCAGAAGGCTCAGGGGGCTCCGAAGTCAGCAGCAACCTTCGGCCTATCTCCGCCCATGTTTCAGGGTCCCAGGGCTTCCCAACCAGGGCCCTGTCTGTTGCATAGCAAACCTGTCTTAGCTGAGCGTTTAAACCTTAACGATGAGCACTTAAGCCTGACAGCTGAATGTGCCTCCATTGCAGGGGAGAAGAGCCCCCTTGGGTGCTGCCGCAGAGGCCCCGTGGTCTCAGATCTAGTGTTAATTACTCCTTCACGGCCCTCAGCTTCGCGGTCCCTCCGTTGGGCATCAACCCAACCTGGAACCACCAGCCTCCTCCGCTGGGGAGGCTTTCTCCCACCCCGCGTCTTTCCAATGCCCTGCGTCATACCACCGGCCACGTTCCCCTTCACATTTTCTGGGTCCCTGCCAGTGAAATCTTTAGCACCTTGAGCCATCACCTTGTGCCAAGGGCTATCTGTGCCATACTTACTGCCCAAGATGGCATCCCCTTCTACTGGCCTTGAGCGAGCCAGGCCCAGTTCCCAGCTTAACTGTCTGCTTTCTTGGTTCATTTGTGTTAGTCTGGACCTCCAAGAAGCAAGTGCCAAGATGGGATTAGATATGCAAGTGATTTATGAGGTGACATGCCTGTGAGGGGAGGCTAGAAGAGCTGTGTGACTGGGAAGGAAGGTTAGGTGAACGTCTTGGCGTGCAGTGCAGCTCTAATAAAGTGTGGCAAGGCCGACATAGCGCCCTAGAGGCCAAGCTGCTCGTCGGAGGAGTTCCAGCTCCCAAGAGCGGGCCTGTCTTACTCTGGCTGCGCTCCATTCTCAGCTGGGGGTCGCCTGTTGGACGTGTGCAGTGAGCTGGGCCCTCTGGTGACCACGTTACCCTGCACAGCCGATCTGAGGGGCCTGCATGTTCATATCAGGGTTTCCTTAGAAGTTCAGTGATCCTTAGCTATGTGCTCATGCTTTAGATGCAGGCACTAACAAATGTTTGGAGGCTCGGTGTATGTGGGCAGGATTGTCATTTGTGGGCTTTACTATAAGGTGACACTGGTTTTTTCCATGGGGAAACCACAAATGTTAGTACCTGTAGGTTTTTCCTTTGTGGCTGCTACATTCCCTTATGAGGACACTTAGGCAACCAGACTGGACAGAGAGTTCAGGAAGCAAATTTGGTTAAGAGGGATTAACATTCTTTTTTTAAAGATTTTATTTATTTGAGAGAGAGAGAGAGAGCGTGTGCGTGCGAGCACACAAGTGAGGGGAGGGGGAGAGGGAGAGGGAGAGGGAGAGGGAAAGGGACAAGCAGGCTCCCCGACCTCAGGGCTATGAGGGGCTATGTGGGGCTACGTGGGGCTATGAGGGGCTATGTGGGGCTACGTGGGGCTACGAGGTGCTACATGGGGCTACGAGGGGCTATGTGGGGCTATGAGGAGCTATGTGGGGCTGAGGGGCTATGTGGGGCTGAGGGGCTATGTGGGGCTACGAGGGGCTACGTGGGGCTACGAGGGGCTATGTGGGGCTACGTGGGGCTA